>NC_058410.1:19030533-19262588 GCF_002201575.2 Neomonachus schauinslandi | reverse complement strand
TAGAAACTTTCCAGAAAGGGTTTGAAAAAGATACTCTTTCTGGTCTCAGTGAGTTCACCTGCTAGTCTGGGCGGCAGGCTGGATTTGCCTAGATTCCCCGAAAGGATATTCTTGTTCCTGAGTCTCTTGGATGGGTTTTCGTCCTGTCCCCTCTCAACACGTGGCACCTTGGTACTCTGCTTCAAACACCCCCAGGCACCCCAGGTTCCACAGGCTCCATGTGCTCAGCAAGGCTCTTCTGGCACATTCACTCCTGGAAACACAGGCAGCCCTGCCATCCTCTCTTCAGAATCAGTTACGAGACTCCGAATTCTTCCCCTCTCCAACTTCTTCCTGCCCTGCTGTCCTCCTCCCTCACCCTCCAAACAGGAAGGGAGGACTTTACTAGGCCAGTGCCAACAATGAATACGGGTTGCTTTGGGGCCTTTTCCCATCAGCATTAGCCAGCTGACCCATCTCCCTAAACCTGTCTTGGAGCTTCCCATCCCTAGTTTTTGGAACCACCTTTGCGGTATGGCCAACTCTTAGTTATTTGTTAATTCGCTAATGGCAGTATTGTAGCATATTTGTTATAAAAGAATATACACCTGTTTTTGCCCTTCCCAGTCCTTGCCCATTCATTCATTCATTCATTCATTCATTCATTCACTTGTTCATTCATCAAACACTGCCGAGTTCCTATTTTGTGTAAGATCATGTCCTTCAAGCTAGGAAAGTAAAGACTAGGGCAGTGCTTTTTAAACATTGGCTGATCCATGTAGTCACCCCAGAATCTTAAAAAGAAAATACAGATGCCCTGGCTCCACTCCCCAGAGATTCTGATTTAATTATTCCGGGGCAGAGCCTGAACATCAGCGATTTTTAAAAGCTCCCTAGGTGATTCTAAAGTGCAGCCAGGATTGAGACCATGAGAAGACACGATCGTAAATAACTCGGCCAAAATTAAATGCCAAGGATTCCCTAAAAGATGCTGAGAGAATACTCTGGGGGCCCGCGTTTTTCGCCTGCAGGACACTGTCAGCCCCTCAGTCTCTACTTACCCCGGGCACACTGGAGCCACGGCTCAGGTGAGAGACGTGTCACATCTGTCACGTCCTGAGCAAAGGAAAGGTGACAGTATCGTTAACATTTTCTCGGCTGAACAACAATGACACCGCCGTTCCGTAGTGCAAGCGCACCACAGTATGGGAAATTGGGTGCTGCCACAGCCCGCCCAAGCTCAGTGGTCGTAAAACTTTGCCAGGACAAGTTAGAGGCAAGCCTGAATACCTCTGATATTCTTATTGCTAGCTGATTCTCACGTCAAGGGCGATCACTGCAATTCTGTGGAAGCGACAGGCAGTTTGTCCGGACTGGAGTAAGGGGGGAGAAAGCGAAGGACATCCCTGCAGTCTGCGGGTCCCTCTGCTTCTGTGATAGGATGCGCAGTTAAAAGCAAGAGGCGGCTGCAAAGCCGCAGCCCGGGCTTAAGGTCGCCCCCCTTCTCCCCTTCCCCGGGGCACTAAGGCTGGGTCCCTGCTCTGCTCTGTCAGACAGAGGTCCTCAGTGCGAGGCTTGAGGACGTGTCTACTGACTGATGCTCCAGTGGATGCTTTATGCTGCGGGGTTAAAGTTCATTGCCTCTCTTCCTCGGCAGAGAATTCCCTTCTGATGGTGGCGCGATGAGAAAAGACCACTGCACGTGGAGAAAGCTTGGAGCAAGGAGCCGAGGGCGGCGAAAGCGCCGTTTCCCCGTTTCTCCAGCAGAGGGAGCCTACGACAAGCGCGCGGGACGATTATGCAACGCCGAGGGCGCATGCTCGTCCGGGTGACCGCCCCGCCGGCAGGTGCTGACGCAGGCCAGAGTCGGGGCAGAGAGGCACATCTGGGGCCCATGTGGCCCATTTTCCCTGAGGGGAGATGGGCTCTCAGGACTCTTCATCCTTCCCGTGAAACCCTGGAAACGGCTCAGTAGTTCTGGTTGACTTGCTGCTGTACAGAGCTGTCAGCTGCCCACAATGACACTAGCTCCGCTTGTTCTCCAAAAGGGGCTGTCCTGATTTTGATTTTTTTACACTAAATAATAATAGTTATTATAGGCACCCTTTCCTGAGCAGCTCCCATGTGCCTTCGCTAAGCTGGGTGTTTGACGTGCACCGTGGATCTTTTTCTGCTCTGCATTTTCCCTCCCCCATCCTGCAGCGAGCGAGGGGTCCTCCCAGCGCCTCACATCAGACCATGCTCCCGCGTGAATACAGCTTGTTTTTAAAGGGGAGAGAGGGAGGGAGGAAACCAGTCCCTTCCCGAATTTACTGGACTTAGCAAACAGAAAGCTTAAGTTTAGAGAACAAGCAGGGAACTGAATATTGTTTGATTTTCTTCTTTTGAAATCAGTTCCATCTTGCGGCTATTTTACCGTTTAAGATTTGTGTGTGTGTGTGTGCGTGTGTGCGTTTTGCTTTGTTTTGTTTTCAGTTGCCCTCAAATGCCTCGGTGATGATGGTTTTTGATACCGTATTCTAAAGAAGATTCTGGCTTAAGGGGAGACAAAAGGTATGGAGTTCTTTTTGGTAGGGTAATAGGGCTGTTTGTTTTATCCTTTTCCCTTCTTAATTATACCATAAGGAAAAATCATGAAATTATTTTTTAAAGAGAAACAAGAAAGAGGTCAAAACCCGGCTTACTTCATTGAAGACATGTTAAGTGTAGAAAATTTGGAAAGTAGAGATCTGGAAAATAAAAGATAAAATTCACCCATAATCCTTTAGCCTAGAGATAATTGTTATTGAATTTAGTGTATGAATTGAAGGCCCTCTGTTCTAACATTTTAAATGCTATGCTACAAAGTGTTACAATAGTACACATACTGGTTTATAATCTGTTTTCCTTCCTTAATATATTGTGGCAATCTTTAATACCTGTATAGTATACCTTGTCATATGTCATATAAATGTCACATAATACATTCAGTTCATACCATAAGGAAGGACATTAAGACTATTTCCATTTTTTTTTTACAATGGTAAACATCACTGGGATAATAGTCTTCATATACATTTGTATTTCCTTAGGAAAATTTCTAACAGAGAAATTAAAGATGAACAGATATTTTAAGATAGTGTGTGTTTGCAAGTGCCCTTCCAGAAACATGGTTCCAATTTGTCTTTTCATCAGTTCTGAGCCAACACCGATACAGTTCCTTTTTGTATGCTTTGCCAGTTTTATAAGTTACAAATAGTATTTTGTTGTTGTTCTAATTTGTATTCCTTTGCTGTTTTCTTTTGAATTTCTCAGATTGTCTTTAAGGACCTTTCTAACAGGCCTAGATTCTGATATAAACAATAAACGATAAGAGTGTGTAGCAGCCAAAGAAACAAGGCCATGCAGTGGGAGGCTCTGTCATTTAAGACATCTGAGACTTGATGAAACAATGCCCCTTGCATAGACTGATGCTTTTATAGAGACTCAGGACCTTTAGTGGGAAGGATTCACAGCCAAAAAAATCAGAGAGAGAGACTGCATGGGGATCCAGGTTGGAATAATGCTTAAATTTGGTTACTCAGCTTTAATAACTAAAAGACCCACCATGCGGGACGCTTGGGTGGCTCAGTTGGTTGAGCATCTGCCTTTGGCTCAGGTCTTGATCCCGGGGTCCTGCGATCAAGTCCCGCATCCGGCTCCTTGCTCAGCGGGGAGCCTGCTTCTCCCCCTGCTTGTGCTCTCTGACTCTGATAAGTAAATAAATAAAACCTAAAAAATTAAAAATAAATAAAAGACCCACCATGGCCAGAAAGACTAAACACAAGAATTCTGGTGACTTTTGCTCCCAAGGTGGCCTAACATAAGGTGAGATTGTGGCATGGGGGAAAGAGATGACCTTTCAGAAGTCCTTCTTCACCTGGTGTCTCAAACCCCATAACCGGTTTGGGCATACAGGTGTGCGTGCATGCATAGTTGGTTATGCATGTCTTTGCAGATGTCCTCCCTTCTTATTTTAACTGAGTGTTAAAGAGACAGGAGCCTCTGCCAGGAAAGAGAGAGACAAGTAGGAGATAGCTCTGCTTTGGGGAAGGCAAGTCAATGTACTGAGCCACCAATTTACTGAAACACAATTTGCCAAATGCTCAATTTGCAAAACTTTGGGGACATTTAAAAAGTTTGTTTTATCCTTGCCCTGTGCTTTCTCCTGCCCCCTCTCAGAGGTTTGCCCAGGCTGTTTTGTTAGAGAGGCAGGGTCAAGCTTACAGCCAGGGACAAGGTGAGGCAGAGGTAGGGGCAGGAACTAAACTAAAATTTATAAACAAAGCCCTCAAAGACTCAGGCTGTTGATCATTCATGAAGTTAATTTTAGTAAATTAGCTTTCAACAAACTGGCCCAGAGCTGTGTTATGGCACCTTCTTCTAGAAATATCTCCTTTTCCTTTTCAATCCTTCTTCATCCAAAACTGTACTTCACCAAGACCTTGAGATGGAGCTATTTGTAATTATAACCCCTATACTCATTACTGACTTTGGGACATAAAGGTTTAACTGTTAGCTGGTTCAATGCTTATATGGAACCCTAGAGGACGTTTAATAATGTTGAATAATACATTCAAAATCCATGAGACGGTGCTGATTTGAAAATAACTTCTCTTACCTATTCCAACCTGCCCTCCAGCTCCATCTATGGTCCTAGGGCCTTAGCGAGCCCCATTGTTGGACAGAGAGGCCCCTGTTCCTCACCAGGCATGCCCTTTCCTGCAGCCTCTTTATAGCCTGATCACCACCCACTGAACAAAAAACTAAAAATAAATAACAATCCCAGCTACCACCGCTTGCCTCTGCCCCTGGGGTGAGTGACTAAGTGTTCGATCCACCTTTGGACAGAGGCCTTTGAAAGCTTGGAGACTGGCATGGAGGGCAGGTCCCTCATGGTCACCTGGCCTGTGGGAGGAGAGACAGGGGTGAGCAGACATTTTGCACCAAGATTAGCTTCCTGCCAGTTTTCTCACAAGTTTTCCTAAAAGTACATCTCCTTCCCAGCCTTATTACATTTTCAAAGCCCTCTTCTGCTATGGTAGCCTTGATAGATGCCAGCCTATAGGGAGGATTAAGGTGATGGGGATGGTGGGAAGCGTGAGTCCAAGATCAAAGCTGTCTCACCACAAATGGGGTCAAGGCAGATATTGGGCAAGCTCACATTACCGGCAACACGCTTTTATGGTCTCTGTAAGGGAAATGCAAAGTTTGTTATAGTTATAGTGTCAAGATGGATAAAAATGTGTTTGTAAAAATTTCGATACAAGGTGTTAATGTGCTAAATGGTAAGGTTCCAGAATGGTCATAAACTTGTCAGGGCACCAAGAATGTTGGCAGAGGTGGTACAAGAAGCGAAATCGTGAGTTCAGTGCTGAAATGATTAAAGAAGAGGGAAGAGTGAACTGAAAGACAATGTCAAGGGCACGTTAATGTATGGCCTGAGATGTAAAAGAGGAGATATAATGGAGGAGTGGGTGTAGAACACTTTCATCTATCATGTTGGGAATTGAGCAGGTGACTGTATGAAGTTAACCCTATAGAACTCTAGAGCTGAGGATAATTTGTCTGCAGGGACAAATCAGATTTGCTCTGCATCAAGCATGGAAACATATTAAATATGTAGACTTTTTGAAGAACCTTATTGCTATATTCATAGATAGAGATACAGGTACATATTTGTGAATTAAGGCAGATCATAACCCAATAGATAGCAGACTCTTTGTGTTCTTTTTAATTTTTTTATCCTCATTCTACCCAACAGAAGGAACAATTTCATGCTTTACAAAAGGCAGTGTCACCTCTGATCTATGAACCATTTTATTTCGAACACAACTTATTGTTACAATTTTGTCTACTGCTTGGTAGGGAAAAGGCCTTTCTATATCTCACTCACCACAGAGCAATCCAATTTTCTTGTAATATCCATCTGGTGTTTATATCCATCTCTTGAAGTATAGGGGCTATTAGAATTAGATCAGAAATATTCCATGTAGAATGGAGCCGAGATTCATGTCACTGACAACCAGAGAGAGAGAGGGAGGGAGAGTAGCTAATAGTGTAACAGGGGCCAAATGGACTCCCTCATGGATCTCTGGAAGGCTAGTTTCACATCCTTCTTGATCTGTCCTTGCAAGGCTAACTCTGAGGTCCTGGATGGCATCCACCTTTGGCCTGAGGCAGCAGGGTCTTGACCTATTCTGGTGTAGACCATGTGGTTAGCTTTTCTCAGCAATCCCCAGAATAAATGGCTTGGTTATACTGTGTCATTTCAGAAGGCCCACCTCAATTCTCCCCCCCCCCCATTTATTTGTTGACACTAGTAATTCTTTTTTTTTTTTTCTTTTTTAAGATTTTATTTATTTATTTGAGAGACAGAGAGATAGAGAACATGAGCGGGGGGGGGGAGTGGCAGAGGGAGAGGGAGAAGCAGACTGCCCGGGGAGGAAGGAGCCCGATGCAGGGCTAGATCCCAGGACCCTGAGATCATGTCTCAAGCCGAAGGAAATGTTTCACTGACTGAGCCACCCAGGCACCCTAGAAATTCTTTTTTTAAGAGGAATAAATCTTTTCATTCTGGTTGAAATAAAGCTTTAAGAAAAACGGTTGGGAATGGTGACATGTAGCTTTTAGCTCACACTCGGCTCTACAGACTTTACAAGGTGGGCTCAGAACTTCGTCTAGGAGCAAGTTTCCTTGCAGGAAAGACTGCTCAAGGGTGGTGGGTCATGGGCAGCTTCCAGCAGATGGGGAACAGAGGTTGGAGGTCTCAGAGCCATCCCAGGACTTGGACCAGGGCCTGACCTCCTTTACTCTCTATGGTCTACTTCCAAGACCTTGCACTTTTAAGGAATTCAGTATATGTAATAAAAGCCAAACTAGTACAACTGCATTATTTACATTAATAATTTGAGTCTTCAAGTTTGTAGCTTGTTGAAGGACTGTATCAGTTTGTTTCTGAAAATCAAGTGTTTTTCTTTCAAGTCAGGTACTGATGCTGCCCTCGGCGTATGCTGGCGGTCCAGAGAGAGTTATGAGTTATGTGTCGAAACAAGAAGGATCGTCTCGTTATAGAATTATGGCATCATCAGCTAGAAAGGGAGCTACAAGGTCACCTAGTTCAGCCTCGGAGCTGATACTGGAATTCTTTTTATAGCATCCTTATCGGGGACCCTCAAGTCTCTACCCAGGTATTCACCCAGGCTGGGGCTGTCCAGAGCTGAGAGAAAAGCCCATTGCGCTGCCCAGGAGCCTCAATTGTAGGAAACATTTGTGTTATTTTGAGTTAAGATATGTTTTTGTATAACTTTGGTTGATTGGTTCCCCTCCAGCGACCCAGAAGACAGTGCATTGCCTTTGACCTCAGTGCCCCCTGACTGAAAGTCAACCACAAAATAGAAAGAGCATTAGAGTAAGCTCCCAGAGTCCCAGATTTGCTTCTTAGCTCTGCTAAGAATCAAATGAATGACCTGAGCTTAAATTCAGTATTTCCCTAAGGATGTCATTGGTGAGTTTCTTTTTAAAGATCTGCGTCTGTACATTTCAAGTGGAAAATTTTGTTAACACATTGAAGTATTTTAGTTTAAACAGAGATACAGTTTAACTATTAATTTTTATAATGCAAAATTTCAAACATATACAGAAGTCCATGTGATAGGATAATGGAAGCTCCTGGTAGTTAGCACCCAACTGTAAACATATCCACTTGTGATTAATCTTATTTCACCTTTGTCCTCACCCAGCGTCCCTCCGCCCTGGGTTTGTCTTGAAGCAAATCCCAGATACCATGCCAAATCATCCGTAATGATTCGCAGTTTCTCTAAGATCCAAGGACTCTGACTTTGTAACAACCCCAATACCATTATTATCTTCTCCCAAATTAAAAATAATTCCTAAATATCGTAATTATACAGGAGGTGTTCACATTCCTCCAACATGTACAACCCCCTACTTTGCCCCCCACCTTTCTCTCTGTCTCTCTCTGCTTCAATCAGGAGGCAAATAAGGGCCTGTCGTTACAATTAGTTAAGTTTCTTTTAATCTATAGGTGCCCCTTGTCCATTTCATTTTAATTTTTTTCCTTATAATTTTGTTAAGGAAACTAGGTTATATGTAATTAGTATACAATTGAAAGCTTCGTGTATTTGTGCTCTTTTGTTGCTTTTTTCATTTTCACTGGTGTATCTTTGTAGTAATATCCTAGAAATGGAATTTCTGGATTAAAGGGTAAGTGTACATGTAATTTTTCAAAATATTGTCAACCCTTGCAATATTGCAAAATATCTTTGTAGGTCTTATGCCACTTTGCCTTCTTGCCTCCAGCAAGGCTGTTAAACTGATGATGTTGGAGGCTGCTAAAGCTCTAAAATTATGGAATAATTATTTGATGAGACCTCCCATGTTTCCATGGGTTTTCTCTTTTCCAGGCTAAACTTATTTTGTGTCTCGCATATTTGAGAAATATATCTTCTGTGTCTGCAGCCATTAATGAAATTCCATACAGGAGTGGATTGAGTAGGACACCTTGACAAGTATCAGGAGAATTCCAGGCTGACATTGGTTGAGCATCTTGAACTTATTTAAATGTGCATCTCACATTTTCCCATCAGACTATCATGCGATTATATCCAGTGGCACTCAAAATTGAAATAGACTCATCTACATCTTTCCTCTAAAGGACAGTGTGGTGTACTCGTTGCGGTGACCTCTGAACTTAGGCTCCTTGGGCTGTATCTTGTCTCCATCATTGGATGGTTATTTAAACCCCAGTGCCTCACTTGTTGTGATGATTACAGAAGATAATACACGTAGAGTACCCAAAATAACACCTGGCAAGTAGTAAATCTTTCCCAAGCATTTGCTATTAGATGAAAACTACTAATCAGATAACAAGTTCCAAATAAATGAAAGTAATTTGGCAATCATTATTCTTTTTGAATGTGTCTTATCTTCTGTAGAGCACCATTTCCTTCCCTAAGTACTTTCAAGGTGACTTAGAATTCGTTTAAAGGGTTTTCCCTGGGATTTACACGCACTTGTCTCTAGTCCTTGAAACCCATCTGTAGTTTCTGGAAATTTTATCAGGATTAGGTTCAGCTGTATGACAGATACTCTATTAATCACATAATATCATCCAGATAGACGTGTTTCTTTGTTTTGTTTTGTTTTGTTTTGTTTTTTCTGAAATAAGAGAAATCTGGGGTAGACAGTTCAGAGGCAGACATTCCACAGAGCCATGAAGAATCCAGGTTTTAACTGCCACCTTCACTATTCTCAGCATGTGACTTCCCTCCTTCAGACCTGCTATGGTCCAAGATGGCTTCATTACAGGAAGACGGTAGTCAGAACAGCAAAGAGACGACAGAACCACTCTTTCCAGCACAGGGATCTTGGTCAACCCAGAAATCATATTAACACCTGTCCTAATATTTCATTGACCAGAATATTGTCACATGGCCATAGGAAGCTGGAAGAGAGGCTGAGAAATGCCTGAAAACATTGCCCCCAAATGAAATCAATTTAGTTAGTTCTCTTTAGGTCCCTGCAGTTCTGTTACTAAAGAAGAAAAGGAGACTAGCTATTGGGATAGGCAACCAGATGTCTCTGCCACAGAATTTTTACACCTTTTGACACCTCTCTCATTCTCCATGTGTCATCCCACGTTGTCAACAATGATGCTGGGATCTCATCAGCAACTTATAAGAACTTGGGATATTTCTCCAAGTGGAGTAATGAAAGAAACGTGCTGCGTGCTGGAGTTGCGAAGGTGAATAAAATAGGGCCATACTTTAGTCCTTTTTGTAAACACTGCACCATATGGGTCTGTAAAAATTGATTCTTCTTTATGCACTGGCCCTTCCTTTTTCTGATCTAACCACTTTTGGAAGTAGACAGTGAGCCTTTTCCTATTGCACTATTTCCTTAAACTGCTTATTATCAAGGTCTTCCAAGATTGTATCATTACAATGTTTTGAGAATCTCATTCCTTTTGAGTTGTCTTTAATTTTTAAAACCTCCAGTTGTGGAATTGTTCCTATTTTTTTTTTCTCTGATAACTTAAAAACCTGTGTATTGTGTTTTCTCTCTATTTCCCTACAAGTTTATTATGAAAACTAAGATGACATTGTTACTTTCTTCCAATGTTCTTTACCATTTCCCTTCACCTCACATTTTATTCCCAGTTGCTCAGACTTCAGTCCATAACGGTAATTTTATTTTTCTCTTCTCTACCTTATGAAAAGTGAGCCTTGTGAAAAAGTAAGTTAAGAATTTCTCAGAAGACCTGCATTCATCAAGATGGTTCTTTCTGCCAATATTCAGATGATCAAATTTTAAAATTGAGCATTGACTATGAGTCAGTTACATTGTCTGCATGTATAGAAAAGGGAAAAACTACCACTGTATGCATGGGGTAAAAAAATCAGACCAAGTGATCATTATGTGATAATGTATTAATAATAAATGGTATAATGAACCCAAAATGAGCTTGGCAAAACTCCCAGGTACTTTTCATAAAATAATTTCCATGATCTGCTTTGCCTGTGAAGAGTACAATACATTATCCCACATTTACTTAGGAGTGGAGGGCTGGCACAGATCCAAGGACTGGAGTGGTGACTCTATGGTTGGCTCTACACCTCTCCAAAATCCTTGGCCTTTCCCCCTTAGAGTGTGTGTATTTGTGGGAAGGAGCCTAAGACCCTGACTGTGCTCCACAGACCGAACTCCCATGTCCCTGAGCTCTTCCCAGCAAACAGGCATGGGAGCCCCTCTGACAGCTGCAGAAATCCAGCTTCTGGGAAGAGTGGATGAGTTTCTGTTGTTCTTTTGAAATGATGTAGTATAAATGCACATAGCAAACTGTATGAGATCTAGTAATATATTTCCTTGTTACATTATCCAGCAATATAGTACTAAAGTTGACCAGTGGATGAAGCTGACCTTCAGAGGTCTATGGTTGGCACAAGTCAATATACGGGAGAAATCACCGTTACAAAAGGAAAAGCTGGGGCTTGTTTCTCACTCCAAATCCTGTATTCCACAACAAGGTCAGCACCTGCTTTGATTGTACCAGTCATCAGTCCTCCAAGGAGTTGTAGCATATGTCCTTAAATCTTCAAATATGAATTTATGTGTTAGAATAAATTACGTGTGACAGGCCATGGAGAGCACAGAAGAACTATGGCTGGAGTTTATGAGTAATCTGGTCTGGACGTCAGATCCATGAAGTGGTATTGCTGACATGCACCAGAAAGGCTGCTCATGGCTTCAGCACAAGAAGGGCAGTGGAAGTGAAATGGAGCTATTCAATGAGAAGCTCAAGCCCTTAGTTGGTTTGCAGAGTGCTTTTGTCTAGCCACATGCATTATAAATTCCATATTTCAAGTCTATTTCCATGAACGGGGTTTTGAATGGGGTTTCATTCACTTCCACACACTCATTTAACCCACTGAGTGGTTCTAAATTATGGGCGCCAAAAAAGTAATTATGTAAGGAAGAACAGAGCAAAGCTATCAGGGACCTCTTCAATTATCTGACTTATATGGTCCCTCTGAGAAGTGTTGAGCAGAGGCTTGGTAGAGGAGTGGAGAAAACCAACTTGGCCATCTATCTCAAAGTCACAATGGCTATTGTGCACATAGCTATGAACCAGATTGGAAAAGCGAATTAGCATGTTAATAGGTGAGGTCAGAGTAAAGGTACATTATCTGGGCCCATAAACTAGCCAAGGAAGAAGCCAACACCCTAAATTATCTTTATGGGGCCAAAACTACAGAGTCTAAAAAGCAAAGGAATGCTTAGACATAACATATTTGCCCAAACAATCAAGCCTTTATTACATTTCTCTGTGACTTTATCGTGTATGCCTTTTCCCACTAGCCAAGATGGTATTTGTCAAAGTGTATTACACACAGTTTCCTCTGAACACTCAAACTGGGCTCCCCCAAAGAGGTGTCTTCTGTGAAGTCCAGGGAGTTCCTTCATAAAGATTCTTCCTATCTCCTGGGTCACAAGGAGACCTATTTTTTCCCACAGAACTACTCATGTTACAAAAGGGTTCTTTCTGTCATTTCTGCTTGAGACAGTTGCCTCTAAAAGGCACCATAGCCTTTGGAAAAGGAGTTTGAGTTTTTGTTTGTTTTTTTGTGGGTTTTTAAGGATAACACTATTCATTACTTTATTGAGGAAGGTAATCGATACACAACAGATGATTTATTTTGAGTTCCAAAGGGAGCCAGCAGCAAAGTTAATAATGGAAATAACTGAGTAGGTACAGATATAATGCCAATCACTGGCAGGCTATTTCAAGATCACAAGTGATCTCCTTATATATTATTTCTATAACTGTACTTTAATTATTACCAGATGCTATTTGTTGTGTAGCAAACCTTGAATATGTGCTGTTAATGTACCACATGGGGGCCAAAAATAAGGTGCTCCTTCAAAAGTTAAGGAGAATACATGTGCAAGAGATTATTTTGCTTACTTAACTGTACATTAAATGGCATTCTCTTGTCAGTAAAATGGAGAAAGTGGATAAGAATAATTGGCCAAAACTACTAAGGTAAAACATTATTTTAAGTACATTATATTTTCATTCAAAATTAGGTGCTCATTAAATAATTATAATAGAGGCTGCTCTCTGAAGATTCACTAAATTTCTTCTTTCACTTTTTCTAATGTATTCTTCCCATGCCTGTCTATTTCAGCATAACATTCGCCAACATGTTTAAAGTCCATGAGCTCTTTAAAATATTGGATTACAGAATCTTAGAATGAGAATTATCTACAGATTAGTTGAGCTGATGATATTCATGTGTAGCCAGGATGAGTCACTTTTTTTCAGCTTGCAGTTTAAGATCACATCCTTTTTTAATTTCTACTCCCTCTCAATTAATTTTTGAGGCCCCACAATTGTTTTCTTTTCTTTTTTTTTTTTTTTTTTAAAGATTTTATTTGACAGACACAGTGAGAGAGGGAACACAAGCAGGGGGAGTGGGAGAGGGGAGAAGCAGGCTTCCCGCGGAGCAAGGAGCCCGATGCGGGGCTCGATCCCAGGACCCTGGGACCATGACCTGAGCCGAAGGCAGACGCTTAACGACTGAGCCACCCAGGTGCCCGAGGCCCCACAATTTTTATTGGAAAAATACCCAGCTCACTTTAATCAGGTTCCGTCTTACCAACTTAACCAAGAACACTATGTGGTTACTCGTTCCAGAGTATTCACTCTATACAAGAAGGACAGTTGGTGGGTCAGACAGAGGGGAAAAATACAAAATCTGGTCAATGCACATACAAAGTGGACACCAGGCTCTACTGCTGGAGACCAGATCTGCATAATCTGAATTGATTCTTCTTGCCTAACACTCAAGGCCTTTTTATTGTACCAAAGTAACCAGTGCAGTTTATCCTATCACTTTTCCTTTGCTTCTCTAAAGCCCCAGGGATTCCTATGCAAACTGATGCACCTTCTCTTTAGGATTTAGGGAGGGCAGCCTTCCTCAAGTGGTTGGAGGTCTTGGTCTGTTCTTCCCCCAGGACAGTAAATGTCTCTCCAACCTACACAGGCATCACCAAGAGGGGCTTCAGGTCACCCTGGGCAGAACTAAGAATATCTGCCCCAAGGTACCTCACACAAAGAAGATGGTGTGCTTACAAAAGGATTCTACCCCACTCAACACCTAGTAACATCTGGCATTCCTTTGTTTTGCACAAATTCTAAAAGTGAGGGATAGAAATATTCCCAGGTCATGTCTTTGCTCTAGCCCCAGTTAGTTTTCGTGACCTTGGGCAAATCGCTACCTTTCTCGGTAGGGACAGACTAGGAATTTTCAATCTTCTTTAGTAGAACAGAAGTTTTAAAAGTTTTTTTTCTTTTTAAGTTGCAAGATTTTTTTTTACCTGAAATCTTATAAATATGAACTTTTACCATAATATTCTTAGGTGTTGCTCAGCCATAACTCTTTTTTCTAAAACTAATTTTTAATATATGACTCTGAACCCCTTAATTTGTCTTATGTAGGAAACTTGATTCAACCAATTCCATTTAAATTGAATAAAATTTGGTGATTTCTCAGTCACTATAAGTTAAAAATTCAGACATATTCAAGACGACTTAACCTTTTTCTACTTCCTCATATGTAGAGGGACATGATAAAATTGAACATGGTAAAATTGAAGACGGTGTTTCCAAGGGGAGTCAGGACTCTTTATAATTTCACATTTGTGTACCAACTGCAGCAAATGTCCCAGGATTTGTTTATAGAAAAACTTCCCTTCTGTTCACACACAGCTATCCTCAGCTCAGCCTCCTCTGTTCCCTAATCCATTCATTTTCCCATCTCATCTGTTGCCACTTTTAATAGTTCCTCTAAAGGATGAAGAATATAGGTTTTCATTCTCTCTCAGAATTGGTTTGATGGTTAATTTTATGTGTTAACTGAACTGGCTACAAGGTTCCCAGATTTAACATTAGCTTTGCGTGTGTCTGCAAGGGTGTTTCTAGGTGAGATGATTGTTTGAGTTGGTGGACCCGGTAAATCTAATGCTCTCCCCAACTTGGGTGGGCACGTCCATCCTGTTGAGGGCCTAAATAGAACAAAAGGCAGAGAAAGGGAGAATTTGCCACGTTTTTTGTTTCTCTCTACCTCCCTGCTCGAGTGGGGGCATCTCATCTCATCTTCTCCAGCCTTTGGACTTGGATTTGTACCATGGGATTCCTTGGTGCTCAGGCCTTTGAACTCATGCTTGGGTTAGATTACACCATTGGCTTTCCTGGGTCTCCAGCTTGCAGATTGCAGATCATGGAACTTCTCAGGCTGCATAATCATGTGAGCCAATTCTCATAATACATAAATTTCCACATGTGTATATATATATATGTATAGATAAATATATGAATCCTATATATAAATATCTATATAAATGTGTATATTTATATATACACATATATAAAATGTGTGTGTGTGTGTGTGTATGTGTGTATCCTACTCATTCTGTTTCTCTAGAGAATCCTGACTCATACAAGTAGGTTAAGAGAAAAGAGACCTAGCTGTCTCCCTTCCCCACTCTCCATATAACTTTGGCAATTCACCTGATCTCTCTGCCTTAGCTTCCTCATTAGTAAAATAAAGGAATTAGATGATTTCAAACTTCTCCCACTTCTGAAGTTCTATGACCTATGAATTCTGAATGCTCAGGTTCTTGGACTCTCCCAAGTCCTTTAGAGCAACCCCTATAGCTTCTCAAAAATAAATATCAGCACAACTATAGTCTTTAGCATTTCTACCACTTACACGCAGTTCAAGTAGCCCAAGAACACTGGGCTTGCTGCCACTTACTTTAACCTCTTAAAGTTATCTCTGGACATAAAGGTTTTGCCTTCTACTCTAAAATCAACAACATGAAGTATTACAGCCAAAAAGGGGACAACCTGGATTTGAGACTGAAGTGCATTGGAAGTCAGCCAAGCAAGATTTGGATACTCTGAACTCTGAAAATGACTCACCAAGTCCCCCTGGTTTAGTCATTTCAATCTCCTGTGACTTATTCTTACCTCCTATAAAGTGGACATAACAACATCTTCACTACTTACTTCAGGGGATGGTTCTGAGGTGATAAATCCCAGGAGCTGACCAGACCAGACCTACGTTCACTTAGTCACCTGCCACCAGACACTGTAGCTAGAGGTGACCCCAGACCAGAAAGCCCTTCATTCCTGTTAGATAAGTGTGACACACTCTCTAGCATCCATTTGATCATATGTGTATGCATCTATATGTATACTGATATCTTAGCACATAGTATACAATGTAAATTAGTCATCTTTTGTTATCATGGTAATCGCGTTTAGAATCTTAACACCTTTGTTTATGCCATTTCTCCTTGAATGCCTTTTTCTTCAATGAATAAATATCCAGCAAAATCCAAACTTTTTTTGTGGAAAAAAAGAAAATCACTCTGATAGGAGTTTCCACACCTACTTTTATTGTAGTTATTTTTTTGCATGTAAATTTTTCTGCTAAGCAAATGCTCCTGTGGGTCACCACACTGTGTCTTATACATGTTTGTACAGTCCCAAAGCAGCTATCCTACAACACTTCACTTATAGAAGTCAATAAATATTAATTAAAATTAAATATTAAAAATAAAAATTAAATGCTCAGTATGTAATTGATAAATAATTAATGAAAACAGGGGTGCCTGGGTGGCTCAGTCATTAAGCGTCTGCCTTCGGCTCAGGTCATGATCCCGGGGTCCTGGGATCGAGCCCCGCATCGTGCTCCCTGCTCCGCAGGAAGCCTGCTTCTCCCTCTCCCACTCCCCCTGCTTGTGTTCCCTCTCTCTCTGTGTCTCTCTCTGTCAAATAAATAAGTAAAAACCTTTTTTAAAAAAATGAATTAATGAAAACAGACCCAAGAGCCCAAAAATCAATTCTTCGCTGTGTAGCTTGCTTGATTTTGGCTTGCCATGTGGTTCAGGCAGGGCAGAGCGTATTTCTAGACTTGCCCAAAGTAGTTGTTGTTACATATCTGATGTCATTAAATCCACAGCCCCAACTGCCCCAGAGTCCATTCCATTTCTGAGCATGTCTGTTGGGCAGAAAGTAAAAATCTTTATAATAGGACTAGACATTCTAATAGCCCTTGGAGAAATAAAAGCACTTTTTGAAGGTTATTTTTTTTTTCCTGAACAAAAGCAGTCTATGCATAGAACAGCCAGGAAATGTGTAGTAATTAGAAAAAATATTATGCTATTCCCCTGCAATCATAATACTGATAAATGACATGTATTGAATTTTTATCATATGCCAAAGTATTGGATGCATTATTTCATTTAAGCTTCTCAGTAGGCATCATTATCTCAGTTTTACAGACAAGGAAACTGTGATAGAAAGATGTCAAGTCAATTGCTCAGGGCAGTGGCACAGCTCCCAAGTGATAGAATAGACATCTTGGCCATGACTAGAGCTCCCTATCTGGACATAAACATTTGAAGAATTTCAAAACAAGATGGCTTCCCTATTCTGGGACTCAACCTTTGCTTTCCAAGATATTTGAACACGAAAATGAATAGGACTTATCATGATCGCCGTATAACCTCTGTTCGTTAGCCTTGAACCTTAGTTATCTTCTCTTTCTCTCTCTCTCATTTTCTTTGGAGGAAAAAAAATGAAAATGAACTAGGTTTCCAAGAGTTGTCAACCATAGTCACTAGAGGGGTTTCCCAAATGCTGCGGATAAACAGGACTGTATGACTTTTTGCCAGGGATTTTCTGTGTATGACTCAGGCGTCAACAGCCAGCAGAAGCCAAGCAGCAAAGATACCCGTTGTCAGGTGTCACTGCCCCCCAGAGGGGCAGGGACTCCCCGGTTGTCTGTATGGCTCTGCCAAATGCTGGAGATACAAACTCCTTCCTGCCACTTTCTCCCACCAGGACAGGCACCAAAGAGCCCGTCGGTAAACTCTTCGGTGAACTCTTTCACCCAATAGGGGAGGGAGGCTGAGAGGCAGCTGCTAGTCAAGCCAGGTGAGAGCAGAGGGAGAGAGGGGTATGTGGGGTTTGGTATAAGAGGGAGCAAGCCTGTTCTTCCCACACGTGGTGCACTTTTTATTAAAAGGAAATACAGACTGGGAATTCTGATCATTGAAGAGGCCACACACGGCACAGAAAACATAACTAGATGTTGAGTCTTCCACAAAGGGACCTCTGTATGACTAAGTGATCTATAAACCATCATATCATGAAAAACTACTCCCGTTTGTTCTATCACCAAACCCAACGCTAAGGAGCTGAAAGTTGAATGCAGCATGTCTCTTCTTCAAACAGCTTTGGAGGATCACTTATACTACTTTTTTCTTTTTTAACCATTGCCTGACAGCTCCATCTGTTGCTGATCCATAAAAGGTGCAGGTTTTTGTGCATTCCATGCATTGCATAGACATTGGCAACACTGGGCACTTTCCTGTTTATGCCACTCTCCAGCATATTTTTTTCTCTAGTTCCTAGTCAGATATCTTTTCTAATGACCCAGGCAAGGCACATAATAATTCTGGATTTCAGCATAGAAGCCCCCTGCAATACTGAGAGCCAATGACCTCAGACTGCTCTGTACAGTAAAATATAGGGTGGCCTTAGCAAAAGCAGTCAGCTGAGTGTTTTACAAGAGAAGAAACTATAAAGAGTGTTTTTTCAGAGTTTTCTCTTGCTATAATCCACTCAGGTCATATTTTATTGGTGCTCATTACCAAGGCAGAGAGTGATAAATGTGGAAACCATAGAAACATATTATGTCCAAATTGATGTTGCTTCGAAACCCTAGTGACTCACGCTGTGAAACACTACACATTATCCATCAAGGTGCCTCTTGGACTTTCATCAGGAGGGCCTTTTACATGCTCATTCTAGGCTCAAGTTTAGCCACAAACTCACTGGGAGAGTAGATGGGCCTCCGAAGTAAAAGGCACCACAAATCATCAGAAGTTTCCTAGAACTGACGAAAAGATGCCACAAATTGAACATCATCTTTGACCAATTTTATTCAACTTAATACCTTAAGTTATAAGGAATATTTAAATATAACTAAATATTTAAGACATTTATAGCACTTGACCCTACCCTCTCTTTTTATGTTTGTTTGTTTATTTATTTATTTATATTTAAATTTTGTTAGCATACAGTGCAATATTGGTTTCCGGAGTAGAATTCAGGGATTCGTCACTTACATACAACACCCAGTGCTCATCAGAAATGCCCTCCTTAATACCCAACCCCCATCTAGCCCATCCCCCACTCACCTCCCTCCATCAACCCTCAGTTTGTTTTCTATCCTTAAGAGTCCCTTATAAGGATGCCTGGGTGGCTCAGTCGGTTAAGCGTCTGCCTTGGCTCAGGTCATGATCCCAGAGTCCTGAGATCGAGTCCCACATCGGGCTCTCTGTTCAGGGGGAAGCCTGCTTCTCCCTCTGCCTTCTGATCCCCCTGCTTGTGCTCTCTCTCTCTCTGTCTCTGACAAATAAATAAATAAATAAAATCTTTAAAAAAAAAGAAAGAGTCACTTATGGCTTGTTTTCCTATCTTTTTTTCTTTTCCCCCTTCCCATATGTTAATCTGTTTTCTTTCCCAATTCCACATACCAGGCCCCCACCCTCTCTTGAGCCAAATCATTTGCCTCTGCTTTTTAAAACTTCATATAACTACATGCATTGTCAATGTAAATATATCCATGTAAACATTAAGTTTCAATACTCTACATCTGATAAAAATAAATACATCACAGTAGGTTATGAAATTTGTGAGTTTCCCAAACTTAAGAACACATAAAGCCAATACCCCACCTCAAAGAGTGTCATTAAAACAGGCTAAAGATTCCTCTTGCATACATAACCCTGAACGTTATTATATACAGTCTTGAAAGTTAAATCTATTTCTTAACTAATATATGAGCTCAAAATATAACATTATATAAACACAAACTTTTGGGTAGTTTAAATATAAGTGATAGTCTTAAATTTTTGGTTACTATTTTTGTCAGAATCAATGATGCAAAGTTTCTGCAATGTAAGTGAGTAAGAATAGGAGTTTTCAAAATAAACATCAAATATTTATTGACTGTGTACAAGGTACCTGTTTAGGTGATGCCATCTCTGTGGGATGGATGGCAAAGGTAGGAGAGTCTTGGCCACTGCCCAAGCCCCGCTACATATTTCCATCTGATCTCATCATCCTATCTTTTCAGATAGGCCAATCTCCTATGACGATGACAAATCAAAAATCAGAAGACCGATTCTTCTGACGATGGTAACTTTGATATGTGGCCGAAGTTGAATCATCATTTAAAGCATGCTGACATAAGCATAGCTAAAATGGAATAAACTTTTTTAATTTTTTGTATTTTAATAACTTCTATCTTTCAAAAATAGTTACAAAAGGAATAAATGTTCTGTGCGGATAACTTAAGGAGTAGGAAAATCACAGAGAAGCACTCGTTATCTATAACCTAGCACTGATATATAATCCTTTACTTTTTGCTGTTTACTATTTTTTTTCATTTGTTTAAATATTGTTTTACAAAAATAGTGTCATACTCTGATATCCTACATTTTATTTTTTGGCTGTAAATTGTGAATATATTCTCTTACCAGTAAGCATTTTCTAGTAACACTTTCAATGACTAAATAGAACTCTACAGTAAATATATAACAGAATTTATATAATCCCCTACTTAAAGAAACTTTAGACATTTAAATTGACCCTTTTATGAATTATGCTGATTGAATATATTTAATTTTGACTCCATCTTTAACTATTTACTTCGGATAGACCCCTAAAACTAGTAGGTCCAAGTGTATAGACATTTTAAAGGCTTAGGAAATCTATTTTCAAATTGCCCTTTAAAAGTTTATTTCAATTTACTTACTCCTCAGTATGAAAGTGCTCGCTGTCCCACACCCTAACCAACCCTAGGAATTATGAATTCTTCAAGTCTACCCATTTGATAGGGGTCCCATTATTGTTTCAGTTTGCATTTCTATATTAGTGATATTTAACATTTTTTCATGATTTTGATGTTTTTTAAAAAAGTAACCTGTGTGAATTGCCTGTTCATATGCCTTTTGCTTTTTAAGATACGTAGATGACTATCTTTTCCTTCCTGATTGGTAGGAGCTTTCCACTTGTTCAACACAGGCTGAAGCATTTCCCCCTGTTGGTCACTTGCCCTTTAATTCTGTTCATCTCATACTATTGAAGGGCAGAAATCCTCATGATAGCTCATCAGAGCTCATCTGTTTTCCCTTATAATTTCTCTTTTCTGTTTTATTCTTTTAAAGGGCTTTCTGAACCCAAGACATTTGTTCATATTTTCTGGTGGTGCTTTCACAGTTTTATCTGCATTTAGTTCTTAAATCCACTTTGAATGTATTTTGGTATATAGTAAAACACAGGGCTTGCTCCCATATTTGCATCATAGAAAGTGCACATAGAAAATGATGATTTTATGGCACTCGGTGGTAAACAAATGAGCTTGTTCACAGAATTTATTAGCCACCCCTGTCTCTGAGGAGATGGCATCCCAGCTCATCTACAACCCACTCCCGGCATGCCATTGGCACTTCTGCTGTAAGTAAAGACATGACCTTTTAAAAAATAATTAATCAATCATCCCAGTTATTGAATAATTCATTCTTCCTTCACCCATTTGAAATGTCATTTTCATTATATGCTAAAAACGTGTATAGGTGTGTCTTCTTCTGGTGTTTCTACTGTTTCATTCATCTGTGTGCCTGTCCTGACGCCAACACCACCCATTTCATATTTCATAGCTTTGTAATATGTTCACATCGTTGGCGATGAAAGTTTCATCTTAAAATTTTCTTTAAAAAATGGCGAGTCTCAGCTCTTTATCCTTCCAAATGAACTTTAGGATGTTTCTCAAAAATTCACATCTTTAAGGGGGGATTGAATTAAATATAAACATCATTTTGGAAAGCATTGACATCACACGATATTTTGTTTTTCCATTTGAAGACATTTATTCACATCATCTGTGTGACTCTCAATGAAGTTTAGTAGTTTTTTCCAAATGGGTAGACACTTCTTTTAAGGTCATTGCTATGGATTTTTAATTTTTGTTGCTATTTTTAATGATATCTTTTCCCTACTATATTTTCTAGATGACTATTGTTGGCATAAAGGAAAACCATAAACAGTCAATTTGTACAGAGTCACCAGACCATTAAATTTGGTCCATCTGCTTTGCCATATTCCATATGTGAGAACACCAATATGGAGGGATACACTGTCCTCTGGTAACAGTCTTGGGAGTGTATAGCATAAACTCAGAGCATAATTCCACATCATTTGAGTGGCTTCCTATTTTTTTAAAAATATATTTGTATAAATGGCATTCCATGAAAAAAACAGAATCACAGAATATTCTTTTCATCTTCTCAATTTGATTTTAGCTTTTATACCTAAAAATGTTACAAGATATATTCTTAAAAAAACAAATGGTATAAAGGCTAAAATATTCCGTATAGTTACTTTAGAATTTACAGGCATTTAGATTTTTTTATAAACCCCTCTGCCTGAATATTTCCCCAAATTATTTCCATACTCAATAGTGATCTCACCAATGGTGCTTGTGATGGCAAGGGACTCCTTTTCCTACAGTGATATCATTACTTAAAAATCAAAAATTTCGGGCGCCTGGGTGGCTCAGTTGGTTAAGCGACTGCCTTCAGCTCAGGTCATGATCCTGGAGTCCCGGGATCGAGTCCCGCATCGGGCTCCCTGCTCGGCAGGGAGCCTGCTTCTCCCTCTGGCCCTCCCCCCTCTCATGTGCTCTCTGTCTCTCTCATTCTCTCTGTCTCAAATAAATAAATAAAATCTTTAAAAAAAAAAATCAAAAATTTCAATAAACCACTTCAAAAGATCAAATCAAGTCCCCCAGTCAGGAAACAAACAGCTCTCAGTTATTTCTTCTTCCAAAACTGGGCCAAAAGAAAGTGGTTGAGCAGGTTGTAAAATGCTATTGGCATCTTGCAGAGGGATGACTATCTTCCAGGCTTGCAGATGCTGTGTTTTAGAGAAAGGGAGAGAAATCAGCAGATCTCTGAGTTTTCCTGGGACTAGACTAAACAGATTTTTAAGCCAGTTACACTCCGCTACTTCAGGTGCATGAAAACGGTTCTCGGGCTGTATTGAATTGCTGGTTAATACACAGGAACTAAATTAGGTCTATAATTTCAGATGTCCTTTTTCAATGACTCATTTTTCTGTCAATAAAATTGACAACAGAGACCAGCACAATTCCTTAGCCCATTTCTGACCGGCCTTCTTGTATCATGTGACCCAGTCCAGTGTTGCCAGATAGAGGCTACTATTCTCTACTGGTGTTTTTATGGAAATAAGATTAGAGAAATGTAGCCTGAGCAAACCCAGGGAAGTCTGCAGCAGACACGAGGGATGGCATCAATCATTCACCAGAAGGTCTCACATAAGACGTTTTCATTGATAGTGCAGACTTTATTTGTGTATTAAAAGATGAAGTACATTGCTTTTCTGGTAAAAGTCATCTCCTTTGGCATGGAGCTCCTTTACTGCCCTCAGAACGTCCTAAAAGATTCAGATAGTTTATCTCTTCCTGAGACTAGAGAAGAATCTCTAAGATGAAATGGGGAAGTTGGATTTAACCATGAATTGAAGTCACATAAAGAATTTGCAAAATGTGCTCATCACAGGGAAAAAACTCTAGTAATCTTTTTCAAAGGGGAAAAAAAAAAAGGATAACCCTCAGCTTTATTCCAACATTTACTCCTTTGATGCCAATGTTGTCCTTTACTGGTTAATGTACTCAGATAGACTGTACTCATTCAACATTTAAAGACAGACAAAGGGACAGCTATATAAGCTTGCCAATGGAGTCACATAGTGATACGCTGAATAAAAGCCACCTAGATGATAATCCATTTCCCGAACACATACACCCCTCCACTTTTAGAAGAGAAAAGTGAAGAGGCCTAGAGAGAACTATGAGGTCAAGTACACAGTTTATATCACTAAGATATGAATACATGTTAAGTGCCATTAATTTTTTAAATTTAATTAAATGAAAAGATACAAGAATATTTTTTCAAACTGATGCTAGTTGTTCAAGAAATAAAAATGACTTTTAAATATATGATAAGATGCTCATTCTCATTCAAAGTAAAAAAAAGAAAAAAGAAAACAAGATAACATTTTGCATGGATTAAATTTGCAACAATATATATATTTTTTAAGTTAAATAACATGCTCATTGACCAGGGTATGGGAAACTGGCATTCTTATCTTTTGCTGTTGTGACTATAAGCTGGTAGAAGTTCTATAGAGACCAATTTGGCCATATCCATCAAAATTACAGATGCAGCCTAACGTTTCAGTAAGTGCTAATTTTAGGAAACGATTCTACTGATGTACTCCCACTCATGCAAAATGTCTTTGGAACAAAGATATTAATTGAAGCATTGCTGGCAATACCAAAACCAAAAAAACAAACAACAAACTTGAAAACAAGTGTGCATCAGTAGAGAGCTATTAAATATATAGCCTTGGCTTTTAGATATGAACAATGATATAAGGCCTCTAAGAAGGATAAGGCAGACAACCATGTAAAAACTCATGGGATACAAATTTAATGACAAAACCAAAATGCAGAATAATGTGCAAAATATAATTCTATTTCCACATATAGTCTTATCAGTGCATAGATTAGCTCCAGAGGGATGCATAAAAAAACAACAAAAGTGGTTACATATGGGGATAAAAATGAGAAAACGTTTAAATTTATATCATACACAGATGTTACCCAGAGCAAAAAAAAAAAAAAATTAATGAAATTAAACAGAGAAGGAAAGAGAAAAAGAAAGAACATAAAAATAATTCTTTGTGTATAATCAACTCAACATGAGTAAAATGCTTACTGTATGGAAGGCAATAGGACTTTATTGGTAATTATTCTCTCTGTTTTTATAGGATTTTAGATTTTAAAGAATTTTCCCAAAGCTGGTGCCAGGAGATCTATGTTCCAAAACTTGGACCCATGCTGACTCATTGCCTAATTGTGAGGAAGTCGTTTTATCTTTTTATACTTTTATGTCTTACTCTTTGTACAATGACTATAAAACTTCTTTCTATCTTTTCAAAATCAAATGTAATGCTGAAAAATAAACCATAGAATGGAATGATTTTTCTTTTTTAGCAAGCATGCTCCATAGTTCTAAAAATGGTTTCCTTAGAATTCTTAGAGAAGGAGTAGATTATTTTAATGTCAATCTTTTTAATTCAAAGAATTATTTTCTTAAACCTTTCTTTTTTCTTGTGTTTTCTCTGATTTGAGTTAACATATTTTAGCAACTTCTGTTCTCATTTGGGTTTTTGATGTCAGACTTTATTTAGCTGCTGTCGCCAATGCAGTGAGTTACCCAACCTTTTGACATTGCCAGTCTCATCCATGCAACTACCATGTGCCTGCCCAGGACCCTGGGGACTCTGTTTTCATACAGTTCCACCATAATTTCCTTTCAGATTTCCACCAAGCCAGGATCTTGCTCAGACTGTTTTTAGTTCTGCTGAGGCTAGGAGCTGCTGTCAGCTCTGATTAGATCCTATTTCTCACTACAGGTGTATTGTGGAATGAGCTTCCATAATAAAATTTAGTCTGAAATAGACGGTGTGCTAAAGGTCAAACTAAAATAGCCCTTGGCTTGCCCTTAGACTCTAAATTGATGTTCTAGTTCAAAAATCTCCTCTATTTGTTTGCAGAATGGCATAACCTTAGTGGAAAAGAGTTCTGATAATCCACTCAACTCGCTCCATTGTCTTCTGGTGGCTTGACTTGGAATGGTTGGATTCTGGGAGTCTGAAATCCTTGCTGCTCTAAATTTGGTAATCAGGGTCATTGTATTTCCCTGTTGGAAACTCCACTGATATATCTTCCCTTAATTGTATACACTGTCCTCCTTCCCGTTGGTTACTATATAGGCTTCTACTTTTAGTCTAGCCCTTGATAGACTTATATAATGCCAGTACCACAGGGGAGTGTGGCAAGTCTTTGGGTATTGATTTACAAGAGAGAACCAAGACCCCAGTGAGATCCCAGACATTAAAGTAGAAGTGACTCTCAATTAACAGTCCTTTATTAAGTACCTACTATGTAGCCTCAAACTGCATTTAATACAGTTGGGGAGATGAGACATGGACACATGAATAGGCTATAGAAAGCAGTAAATGATGAGTACTGAATGAGTGGTACATAAATTAAAACATCTCGGGAGTGCATAATCAGAGCACAGTCACCTCCAGCTTGAATAAGCTTGGAAGATTTCTTGGACTATATCAATTGGGTTTTCAAGGATGCAAAGGATTTAGGCCATTGAAGTGAGGGAAGAGATACTATTCGTGGAAGAGAAGCCATAAACCAAAGAATAAAAGGAGGAACAAACTATGAAATAGGTTTGGGGGTGCAGTGAGCACACACGGTGGCTAGAATGGAGGTGTTTTGGAATGTAGGTCATAGGACTCGCCATAACCAGACACCCCTTCTTTCAGAAACTGTCCAGCCCACAGCCTCCTGCTTAGGCAAGAAGCCCTAGCCTCCCTCCCTTTTTTATAATTCGGGCAAATGACTCAAAAGTGACCCATTTACCACTCTGATAGTGTCCTGGTCTGACCGCCTCTGCCCAGAAGAGGGGAGAGGGCTTTGCGAAATTATATATACCAGCCACCTTTAGAGTTTGAAGATTGGTCATGTGATAGCAAAAGGAAGCAAAGACAACGTGACAGGGGGACCAAATTGGACATGATCCCTCATCCACTCCCTTAGATCTTGAGTCTCTCTCTTTGACATCTACAGGAAACCAAGGGTCCCAGGGGTTCCCATCAGAGACAAGTGGGTTAAAGCTCATGAGGCGGGGCCCTGGATGTCAGGCTCTTACCCCAGGAATTACTAGAAGTATCCATAATGCCTCAGCTGCCCCACCCCGGTGGCCAGAGAAAGTGGGCTACCATGGTGTAAAATAAAGACGGAGATAGCACAGAGGCCATGCTGTCTTTCAACTTACGAGGCTTCTTGCCACGGTTACAAATCTCAGGACTTAATCCCTTTATAAATAGCATTACCGGGAGGAGATACACCGATCTTTGTCTTTATTTGGAGAGGCAGTATAGCATAGCAGTTAAAAGCCCCAAAATTTAGAATTAGATCCCAGCTTCCGTACTTAATTAGCCGCTTAACCCAGGGGAGGTTACCATGTCTCTGGGTCTCCGATTCCACCTCTGAAACCAACCAGGAGGATGGCAATAGTTACATCTACCTCACAGGGCTGTCGCAGGAATTCTAGAAGGTGCTTAGCACAGAGCACAAAGTAAGAACTGCATGAGCATTGTTAAATAAGCACAGCCTCTTTTTATTTCCAAAGATTCCATATAAGTACAGTGGGCACCGTAAGCCTCACAGATTTCTTCCCCTCTCCCAGGCCCCTGTGGGTTTATGTAAGACAGTAACAGTCGTTTTCTTTTCTTTTCTTTTTTTTTTTTTAAAGATTTTATTTATTTATTTGAGAGAGAGAATGAGATAGAGAGCATGAGAGGGGGGAGGGTCAGAGAGAGAGGCAGACTCCCTGCCGAGCAGGGAGCCCGATGTGGGACTCGATCCCAGGACTCCAGGATCATGACCCGAGCCGAAGGCAGTCGCTTAACCAACTGAGCCACCCAGGCGCCCGTAACAGTCGTTTTCGTAATGAATATATGCTACGATGGCGTAAGGAGTCTTGTTTGGGGAGGCTGCTAGCAGCATACCTAAAAAAGGTACATTTTTAAAAAGGACTCTAGAATTTCTTTCTTCCCACGACACGGAAGAGCAGGGAGAGAAAACCACAGAGCCTCGTGTTGGGACCGCGGGCCCCACGGAAGGACGGCACTACACATTCTCTCCATGTCCAAGTACGGCCCATCCGAGTTGCAAGGAGGCAGCCCGAGCAGGAGTACAGGGCCCACGTCAACAGGGCCTTTTTAAAATCACTTGTTATTTGAAATTCTCTAAAGCAGACCACAACAGCAGTATCTCAAACGCATGCCTCGGCAAGCTGACAGTCACTGCCCACGGCTCTGTCCCCAGCCCGTGATGGCGGACCACAAGCAGGACACGTGGAATCTTCACCAACAGAAAGAGGGAAGGACTGGAGAGCCCAAGCCAGTGATCAGCAGTTTCCGATGACGACGGGGCTGACAAAATCTTAGAAGTGCCAGGTTTTCAGGCCAATCTGCTTTCCAGTCTTATCGAACACACTTGAATCTCAGGGGCCGTGGGAGGGGGTGGGGGAGTCTGTCTTTCTCTCCAAGCCCCCAGCGAGAGTCTTTTCTGACTTTAGACCGACGTGAGCCTTTTTTTTTTTTCTTGGTCCCCACACACCTAACGTCTAGCAGAGCCTCACTTCTGGAGCATGCCTCACCCCATCTGCACTCTCTAGACTTGCATTGTCTCGGTCTTCACACTGCTGATCAAAGCAAGATCTTTCTTTCCCTGAAACTGCTCTATCTTAAAACCTCCTTCCTCTTTTGGTTTCAATTGTCCATGATCTATTCAAAACACTTGAAAGGACTTCATCTTCCCAAGCGTCACTTTGTCACAATATTTCCTTTCTTAGAATTCTACAGTTACTCTTTATTGCTTCCTGAATCCCATTAAAATCTGACCGCGGGCTTCATTGCCTTCCAGCTGCTGGATCCCCCCACCATCCTCCCACATTTTATTCCGACCCCGACGGCCTATCTGCTATCATGGCACATCCTGCTGCCATCAGAGAGTGTTATGCATTGTCCTCCCCCTCGCCCCTCATCGTGCACGCTGCCTCCCCCATCTGAATACACCTGCCCCACTCCTTCCCCAACCATTGCTTTAAAAAAATCCTCAGGAGGACAGCTTTCACTCAAAACTTGCTTAGAATTAGTTTTCTCACACAGGAAATCGTTTTTCTTCTTCCTCCTCAATTCCCGAGAACCCTGCCATTATACACATACAGGAGGATGAACAAGATAGTGGTGATAATTTTGATACATAAACTAATAGCAACAGCTCACATTTGGGTGGGAGTTTGTAGTCTGCACACCAGTTTCTCTCACAGTGTTGTTAGACAATCGCTACTCTTTGGTTAGCAGACACTGAGTCCTAAACATCTTTCTTCCTCATGTCTTCCTACATTTTACATCGTGCTTCACATACAGGAAGTGAAAGAAAGCTAGATGGAAAACCTGAGTTTTCATTGCATGGTTTTAGAAAGTAATTTCTCTTTGAGTCTTTCGGTTTTCTCACTTTATAGGTTGGGATGCTAAGTAATTTGCCACCCCCTTTCCTCTACTAGGAGAGCTTTGAGGATTAATGATAGAATTATGAAAAAGACTCATTTGTAAAGAGAAGAAGTGGAATTTCAGAGAATCGGAACCCAAAGGGGCACCTAGATTGATCATATTCTCCTGTCTCCTTCCTATATCCATTCCAGCATTAAGGATCTGAAGTAGGTACAGCTAAAGAAAGAATATCCCAGAACCCTGGAGACTTTATCCTAAAAATCAAGACACACACTGGCCACTAGTTATGTTGACCAGTAGGTTTGACAGAAATATCTTCCAATGGTATACAATTAACTGTGCACATAATTCAGGCCCCTGAGGCAACTTCCAACTAAATGTTCATCATTTCTACAGGCATTAAAACCTATTACCTTGAGGAGGAAAGTTCTCAGAAAAGATAATCTTCGTTTTGCATTACTAAATCAGCACTCTGAAATAATATATTTGCTCTATTTTGGTATTTATTGAGAAATGTTAGCATTCTGGGTATTGTTTTTTTATCCCCTAAACTACTGATTTTCTTCCTTCCTTAATTCTGCAAACTATTTAACATGCAATGCCATGGAATGCCCCTTTTGGAGAACAGAACAATCTTGCAGAGCCGTCAATTATTGCCACTCTTGGCATTTTGACAATATTCTACCCTTTTCGTGCTTTATGCTTTTTCAGAAGCTACTTTTTTTTTTTTTTAGGGCAATGTAACTGGACCCGAGGTATATTTAACTGTAATGAGAGCATCTCATGATTGGGGGAAAGTGAACAAGTCTAGTAGAGGAAAAAGGAAGAAAGAGGAAAAGGTGATCAACCCAAAACAAGCATAGACATGGTGCCTGATGTGATGCTAGGTATTCTACTCTAACTACATGGTAAACATTTTATTTTGAAAAATTTGAAAGAATACTACAATAAACACTTATATACGCTTCACTTACATTCACTGACTGTTAACATTTTGTCCCATTTGCATACTCTTCTGTCTCTCTATACTTATCTGTATTATATATAGATAAGATGACATATATATCTATAATATATTAGATACAGATGGAAAGAAAGGCAAATATACATCATGAGACATATATTTATGTGTGTATATACAATGTACATACATTATGTATGTGTGCATGCAATATATGTTTATATCTATTATATAAGTATACAGACATAATGATACATTTTAAAGGACTTAGAGACATCATAAGACCCACCTCTAAATACTTCAGCATGCATCTCCCAAAAACAAGGATGCTCATCCATAAAATCTGTGTACCATTATTACTCTCTTTATTAGTGCTATTATGTTTGACATCTTGGAAATGTCTCAATTACAAGATCACTTATAATTTCTCAATTGTAAAAACACATTTTCTCTTATAATTTGAAGGTAACATGAGGGTGCTACTCTGAGAATATCCCTTTCTTCAACAATGTTTCACCTATTTTAACATCCATTGGTGACCCTGAATTGTTTATTAAAAAAATATTATTCCCATTTTCTTTTTTTTTCTTTTAAAGATTTTATTTATTTATTTGACAGAGACAGATTCAGCAAGAGCAGGAACACAAGCAGGGGGAGTGGGAGAGGGAGAAGCAGGCTTCCCGTTGAGCAGGGAGCCCAATGTAGGACTCGATCCCAGGACTCTAGGATCATGACCTGAGCCGAAGGCAGCTGCTTAACGCTTGAGCCACCCAGGCACCCTTATTCCCATTTTCTTGATGAGGAAACCAAGCTGTACTTTCTTTATATTAACTAGCTTGTGTGTGGCTGAGCCGGGTTTCAAAACAAGTCAGGGCCTCAGACTCATAATCAGCTACTATCTGGGGTCATGCTGCCCCATTAAGTTCATGATGAGATTGATTCCAATTCCAATGCCACAACCCAGAAAATAGCCATTGCCTTTCTTAAGATTTCTGTAACTCCCTCTGGGACTTACACTTTCATGGATACTCTTGGTTCCAGCTTCCTGGTCCTGATGAATCGGTTTTTGTTAGTCCACACTAACCCCAGTGTTGAACCCAGTTTCTTCCTTTGATTTCTATACGTGAAAGAGCTTCTGTGGGGGTAGCAGACTTTATTGAAGGTTTGTAGAGATATTAAAGAAAAGGACAAGGTTTACTCTGCCTCGCCACTAGGAATCTGGAGTTGAACATTAGACATTTCTGTTCTTACAAGTCATTTGTCTTGCCTCCATGCTCCCAGCCTCACCTACCAAGCTTCTCTGTATTCTTCCTCTTATGAACACAGAGATGAACTTCCTTGAGTATTTTTATGGAAAATAATTCAGTCATAATTCCCCAGCCCTTACAGTAAACTCCACTGTGCCTGCCTTCCAATGTGTACCCAGGCTCAGCCAAAGCTTTAAATTACAACCTGGTCAAGATTTGATTAAGCTTTTGGCTTCCACTTCTTTCTTGGACATTCTGAGAAAGACAGAAGGAGGTAGAAGTGGACTTCTTATTATACAATATCTTAGGAAAATGAATAAATTAACCTAAGGCCCTAAAATAAGGTCAGACCTTAGCTTATATACTTTTAAGTTTCCTTGGGGGGTAAAACATTAAGTAGAATGGGTCACCAGGAGGAGTGGTAAGAAGCTGGTGGTCTTAGATGAAACAATGTAAGTGTTGGGTTTCAGATTTACTGTAGCTGGTTTGGGACTATACATGGTGTTAAGTTTTCCCATAGAAGAAAGTGACCCTTAACGTGTATAAAAAGAATAAGAGGGGCACTTGGGTGGCTCAGTCGTTAAGCGTCTGCCTTTGGCTCAGGTCATGATCCCAGGGTCCTGGGATCGAGCCCCGCATTGCTCTCTCTGCTCAGCAGGAAGCCTGCTTCTCCCTCTTCCATTCCCCCCTGCTTGTGTTCCCTCTCTCTCTGTCTCTCTCTCTCTCTGTCAAAATAAATAAATAAAATATTTAAAAAAAAAAAGAATAAGAGGAAGGGAAAATTTTTATAGTGATATTATGGAGTAAATATAGCCATTTGGGAAGCAATGTCAAACTAAATAAATTATTTTCTGCCTTTGAAAGAATCAAGACAGAATCTTGAAAGAAGAGAGAGACAACAAATGTCCCCACGTCAGACCAAAATCTCAACCATGGCCTGATTTACCGTAAGAGAGAAGAAAGCCAGTCATGATCATCAGAGAATTTGCAAAAGTTGACTTAATTTTGTAAATATTTTTGGAATGTTTTATGAGGTTAGTCATTTTTCAAGCACTGTCTTTTTCTATCACAAAGACTGATACAGGGAAAAATATGTCAGCACTACAGGCAACTTCCATGCAGGCTTTCAGATTTGTACACACATCTAAGGAAACTTTTATGGGTGTTAAACAATATATTTTATTCAAATGATATTGCCAAAATGTTCACCCAAACAGAATCCATTCCCAAAACAACCAACTTTCCTCAAACAGCCACTTACTCCAGGCTTTTCTTTTATATGGTGCAACTTTGGGGTATCAGACTGTGAGGCATCCAGTTTATCTAATATACAACCTTCCATTGCTCTGAAATCTAGAAAACAATGTTGATTTCTAGGCGCTGTTTTGGAATGAAAGGAAATACAAAAGATTTTCCAATAGGTTCCTCCATCAGCTTGTCCCAGGAGAGCGAACAGAACTTGTAAATAGGACAAGGCCCCTGGTTCTGTTGGCACAGCCCTGAAAGATCCACTCTCACATGAGAGCACTTTCCTTCCCGGCAGCCTGTCGGTACCCTCTGTCCACCTTTCCTCCCCTCCCGGGTCTCTCAGCTCCACATTTTCCAACCATCTACTGCTTCTGAGCTTTGAAAGAATTTTCTCCCCTGTGGACAGGGCTGTGCCCGAGTTAATAAAGGTTTCGTCACTGCTGTGCCTCTTTCTGCTGACACCATCTCAAGAGAAATAACTCAGACAAGAGCTGCTTCTAAGAGGAAAAAAGAAAAGCCAAGGAAACTTAAGGTAAATTTAAGACACTCATCTTTTGAAGATCTCTCTGCTGCCAAGATCAAGATGAACTGCTCCCTCCTCGGTGCCCTCCTCTTCCAATCATTGTTACGATCTCCTGTGGATAGACCTGCCCCATTTTTATCTACGTCTGGCTTCCAGAAATTATGTGGACGATACAGAAATGGTGGAAAGAGCATGGTGACAAGTCCAGGTCAGCCAGAAGGATGACGTTGAAAGATTGGGGGAAAGGAGGTAATGAAGTGTCCTTTTTTCTTTTCTTTCTTTCTTTCTTTCTTTCTTCTTTTATTTTTTTTAAAGATTTTATTTATTTATTTGACAGAAAGAGAGAGAGAGAGAGAACATACAAGCTGGGGGAGCTGCAGGCAGAGGGAGAAGGAGAAGCAGGCTCCCTGCCAAGCAGGGAGCCCGACGTGGTGCTCGATCCCAGGACCCTGAGATCATGACCTGAGCCGAAGGTAGACGCTTAACCGACTGAGCCATCCAGGAGCCCGGAAGTGTCCGTTTATTGAGGGGGAATTTCAGAAAAGGAAGTAAGGATAGGCAGAATGGAAAAAGCTGGAGAGATGCTGGTTTGCCCTCGGTAACGAAACTCAGATAGTTCTAGGGAACCATAGGCCGGCCATTTATGTTCTAAGGGGAAGTTATATTTTCTCTCTAGGAGTAGAAAATAAAACAAATTATGAACATTCCCCCCCAAATTTAAAAGGAATCCATTAGCTTAATAAAAAGATTCAGTTTAACACATTTAATTATCAAATTTTGGTGCTGTGAAATAACAAAAATACTTCACAATTTTTCTTAAGCTTGGTATGAGCTAGGCATTATTTAAGGGCATTGCTTGGATTACTCCCATTTTCTAGATGAGGAAACTAAAGTTAAAAGAAACAAAACAGGGGCTCCTGGGTGGGTGGCTCAGTCCGTTGCCTGCTCTCTGCTCAGGTCATGATCCCAGAGGCTGGGGATCGAGCCTCGCATTGCATCACATTGGACTCCCTGCTCATTGGGGAGCCTGCTTCTCCCTCTGCCCCTCCCCCTGCTCGTGCTCCCTCTCCCTCCTAAATAAATAAATAAAATCTTAAAAAAAAAAAAGAAACAAAACAACCTTCCAAAGTGTCCAATGTTACATGATTAGTAACTGGTGGAACATGCAAACCTCCACAACCTACTGAAGACCCTATACTCTAAAACTGGATTAGCCAGTAGAAGAAAACTCCAAAAGAAAGATTTTAGGTCTATGGGAAATCAGGAATTATGCAATCCTAGTATCCTATCTATGGCTCTACCAGATCCTCCCAAATCAACTTTTGGTTAATTTCATTGATGCCACTTTTAGGCAAGCCACATAAAAATGTAGAAAAAAAAGTCACCAAGAAAGGGTAATAAAGATAGATAGGAAGGTAGGAAGCTAGCCAGCTCTTCTCCCATGGTCATGAATGCATTTGACCAGAAGAGATTCACACAAAAGGGGCTCCTAGGTGACTCAGTTGGTTAAGTGTCTGCCTCCGGCTCAGGTCATGATCCCAGGGGCCTGGGACCGAGCCCTGGGTTGGGCTCCCTGCTCAGTGGGGAGTCTGCTTCTCCCTCTGCCCCTCTCCCTAGCTTATGTTCTCTCTCTCTCTCAAATAAACAAATTCTTAAAAAAGAGAGAAAGAGATTCACACGCAATGGGGGAAGGAATGACTAAAAGTGTTTGCCAAAGAGAGACAGCATTGCAAACTTGCCTGATTGTGAAAATGCTCACTGTGACGAGGTGCCCTTTTTGAGGTAGAAAGAACAGGGAGCTCTAAGAAAACAAAGCTGCCTCAATCTCCCTAGAGGGAAGGATATAGGGAACTCCTTGGTGCCATTCACAAGTCATAGAGTCTGACATTGTAATTGGAGCATTAAAGTGGAAATGCATATGGGGCTCTTAATTGTTTCTAGATCCCTGCTTCATTTAAGCCTTCTAGGGTAAGTAAACACCAGCAACACTTTCCAATCAAACTGGCAAGCATTTTATCTTTCTGTTTGCTTCCAGTCAACAATTTGTCTTCAATATTTCCGCTGCATCAGTGTTCAGAAATGGGACCTTGGAGAATCAAGGCCTTTCACCTTGCATTAATTCCTCTGCCTGCCCAACAGAAATAGCAGTGCACTACTCAGGAGCCCTACTGCAGATAAATTAGCTAATGTCTGTGGAGGATAATGAAGATTAAAATGGTGCTTGTACAATTGTCATGAATAATGAACACATTAGCTATACGTCGTTACTTCAAACACACGTATTACAGCTTATCGATTAGGGAACCTGTGACATTTTACTAGGTGATGGCTCAATTTAAAAGGAGACCTTTTTGAAAAATGATCTAATAACTTTAAATAAGATTTTAAAATAATTTAGTATTTAAAACCATTAACTGTTTATTTAAGATTCCATCTTATATAGTCATTCATTATCGGCCAAGTCATTTCGAGCATTTCATAAAAGGATTTCAAATAGGGCCAGATTTTTTTTTTTGACCTAGCTAGTAAGGACCCTTCTTGAAAAATATTTCAGAGAATTGGGAAACATAGTAAGAAAAAATTTAATATAGATCTGAATTATGGACTCCTACCCACTCATCGGACCTCCTAAGTCCTCCTGCCACTGTCATTTAGCCCGACCACAGGTGTGACCCACCTGATGTGCTTCTCCCAGCCCTGCTCCAGTCAGCTTGGCCCCCTGCGTTTAACTGTCCGATCCACTCCAATTCGCATATCTGGATCCATGAAGAATCTTTTAGATTTTGTTTGTGGTTTATGTGACCAATCAATCCATCTATGGTAATGAATTCTGGAGTAATGACACGTGAGTAACATCTTCACCTTTTCACCCGGGGCCTCCTCATCACATGATATCTGTACTCAAAAGTCCATGTGCATCACAGAGATTGTCGGCATGGTCCCTATTCTCTTGGTGTCCACCCTGTGTCCCCTGCGTTCTCATCACTCCAGGCATTCTCTGAGCTCACCTCAAACCCTCCCTTGGGGCTTCTTCGGCCCTTTATTTATTGTGCAAACTGCAAATCTGTTATGACATGTCCTTTGGCACTTTCACTGGATGAGCTTCTTTACTAGAAAAAAATTTTAAATCAATCTGCTCTCTGTGGCTGCTAGTTGGGGCTTTTATCATTCTGAGAGACAGAGCCTCAAAGGAGAAAGCCAGTGAGAAAGAGAAGCTCAAGTGATTCATGTCTGAACAAAATCTTAAAATAAGCAAGCTTTCCAAATGTGCATACAATTTCTACTGCATCTGTATGTCCAGCACGCAACAGGGAGATGCATGTTCTCCTTATCTCTGGTACCACAGGCGTATTAAAAATGGTTCCAGATCTTGCCGCCATTCCCCACTAATATTAGTGATGCCAGCGCAGTGTGGCAAGGCAGGTGTCTTCGTGGAGAAGGAGATGGAATGTCTTCAGAAGGCAAACTGGAAGACCTGCCTCTTAGTTGCTTCCCCTGGTCATCTCCAAATGCAGGGCTGAGTCTGGGGCATTGGAGGGAAAGGTGAGGGAAACGAGGTGGCAATTATTTATATGGGATTCATGGAGGAGCAAAAAAGTTTTCTAAAGAAAGTCTTTAGCTGAGAGGGAAAATTTGAAAAGGCTGTTTCTTTATCTTGGTGTTAAATGAACTTCTTTAAGCAGAAATTCTTAACTTGGCTTCTAGGGAGCTCCTGACGGTTCATGGCGGGGGGGTGGGGGGCAGTTCAAGGGGGAATTCCGCAACTGGACACAGATTCATGTGGTGTGTATCGGGTAAGGAGAGTATTTCAAGAATAGGGTTCTTAAATGTTCTCAGAGTCTCAAAGAATAGTGCATTTATAAAACTGAATAAAAATTACACACGTAGCGAGATACTCTAAATTACCGATGGAAATACTATATCTACGTATTCTTTCATAGAGGTATGGTAAGGATGACCAAGGTAAAGAAAAGACACTATTTACTTATGATTATCGTTCTTTATCGCTCCTTTTTGATGCACAAACCCAGTGGTAGTGGGGTACCTCATGGAAGGCTGAGTGTAGATGATAGGATTAGGAGGGCTTTAGGACCCTAGGGAGATATGTCAACTCCCTACGCCTCTTTTTCGACTCCAAAATAAGGATTAGCTCTCATCATATTTCAAGTGACCGTTCAACTCTGAACTTCTTTAGCACAGAACTTTCCCACACTATGATTTAAATGTTTGTGCTCAAATACACATTAAATACAAAATTTTAAAATAACAGAAACATAAGTTTAAAACCCCAAGCGCTTGCATTCTCCTAAAGCCTCTCCAAAACTTATGGCACTTTGATGTCAAAAACCACTTTGTAACATTGACAGAATTTAGCCTAAAGTACTACTTGCATATGATTTGATGGCAGTCATTGAAAAGAGAATTATAGTTTTGTGGATGCCTAATTTATGAATAACTGAACACTAGCAGTAGTTCTTAAACTTTAGTTTACATTAAAATTACCTGGAGGGCTTGTTAAGATACAGATTTCAGGGCATCAAACCCAGACTTTCTGGTTCAATACATTGTTGGTGTAGAGCCTGTGAGCTCGCGTTTCTTACATGTTCCCAGGTGACGCTGATGCCCTTGGTCCAGGGACAGCAGTCTACCTCTGCCCTACACTAATCTCCACCCCAGGAGGTTGTCTGGACCTAGGAGTAACCCATTTGATTGTCACAAAGGAGGCTTAGATCTGTTTTTTTTTTTTTAATCTCTGAGAGCAGATAAGAGATGTTTAGAAATTCGTAATTTTGTCAGAAAACTTTGCTCCTTACGTCCAGGTATCAATTTATTCTCCAATTTATCAGTTTCAATGACTTATTCTGACCTCTAGGTGGCGCAGCTCTAATCTCTCTCATTCCTCCAAAGAGAAGCGCTGTCCGTACATTGAAAGGGGCGGGGGGGGAGAGAAAGAGAGAGAGGGAGAAAGGAGGGGAGAGAGGGAGAGAGAGGGAGAAAGGGGGGAGAGAGGGAGAGAGAGGGAGAAAGGAGGGGAGAGAGGGAGAGAGAGGGAGAAAGGGGGGAGAGAGAGAGAGGGAGAGAGAGAGCCTTAGGTCTTGGCCAGGCAGAAACAGAGGCCAACATTCCATGTCACGGCTACAGAGGCATGAAATGAATAGAGTCCAGGGAATACTGGGCTACAGACAACACGTGCTTACTGTCACGTATTTGCTGTCACCTACTCATTACAACTCACTCAGAGTTAATTGGGATTTTTGGGTTGTTGTCTTGGGCTTGAACTTAATATTTTCTCAGTACCTGTTACTTAATTCCACAGAAGGTATTGCTCTGTCCGCGAAGGATCCAGAAGTGTAGCAGGTGAGCAGGAGTGACGAAAGGCCGGCTGGAGCTCCAGTTCGGCTATGTCGTGGCTAGGTAACCTTTCTGAGCCCCCATTCCCTTGTTAGTAAAGTGGGGACTACCTAGATTGAGGAAGTTATGCAGTTCAGTTGCCTATAGGCAAATCTTCATTCACCCTGTGCTCTATCCCACACTTTCAAAGGTCACATATATAGCGGAACTCTTGGATGACACTTAAGTGAAATTTGCCAGCTTCCATTGATCATATCAATTCCACTTTCTACATACTGTTAAATAAAACCATTGTATTTGTATTTTTAGACACACTGCTAAAAGCCTTACTAAAGCTCTTTTTAAATTTTCAATCAGTAAGTAGGGCTGTATCACCTACGCCATTATCCAGCAAGAGGTTGGTGAGCCTGCTAGGTCTAAGGTATTGTGCTAGGACCCGAGAGCCCAGGGTTATCTGTGCAGCCGCAGCAGGAACAGCTCTTGGGAACTTGTTAGAAGTGTAGCTTCTTGGGCCCCTCCCCAGAATTACTGAGTCCAAAACCCTGAGGTGGGATCTAGCAGTCTGTGTTTTAACCAGACCCCCAGGTAATTCTGATGCTTGCTAAAATTTGAGAACCCCTGCACGTAGGAAATTCAAGAAAGTATTAAACAAGCTGATGCAGTGGAGATCAGACAGACTTCAGCTAGCTATCCACAGGGTGCTATGTAGCAGCTGAGTGTGACAGAGCTTGGGGGTTCCATGGAGAAACAGGGCGCTTTAAGATAGGGTATTAATAGAGGATTCATAGAGAGGATACCTAGTAATACAGTAAGGAGTAAAGGATCTTCAAGTGTGGAGCAAGGGAGAAGGACAAAATAAGCTGCGGAAGAACAGCCTGAGCAAAGCTTTCGAAGGAGGTTAATGATTAATTCAGAGAAGCTCTGGGTGTTGAACCAGGAGAGGCAGAAAGGCATTACGTCATGGAGAATTTGGAACATGGTGCTAGAATTTACTTACAAGACAGTGGGAAGCCCCTGCAGGCTTTTGGGGGAAAGTTACTCTAGCTCATCTGTATTTTAGAAAAATAACTCTAGAAGTAAGGTGGGGGATTTGGCGTCCGAGAGTTTAGAGGCAGACAATGATGTGTTACAGCTCTTCTGTGAGTGACTCTGAGTTCTAATTTAAGATTGCCAATGTTCCTTAACAACTGCAGCATTGAAATAAGGATGACATGTTTTGTTTAAATGAGAAATGCTACTAGTCACATTGTATTCTGATGCATACCATGCAGTTACATAAATCTAAATCATTTGATTAAATTAACAATTGCTTATTTGAGTGCTTTAGGCTTACAAAACAAATAAGATGAAATAGGATGGCGTTTCCCTTCCCCAACTTTCCTGCCATGCAAAAACATGCTTTCAAGTCAGTAGTCTGTGCTTATCTGTCACCCTAACTTCCTCTTTCCTGGTAAGATGACTTCACCTTCCCTGTTTTTCAGTCTATCTGGCATGTTTGCCAGTTCCTTCTACGTTTCATGAGGTGGCTCCCATTCAGAATCTCCCTACTGTTTACAGCATACGTGCCTGTCCAGGTAGTTCATTCCATACATCACTGGAAGGTCAACCATGACCTCACCTCTTCTTTCCTAAATACAGGCCCATCCCAACCCCCAAAAGTCATTCTCCAGCTGGGAACTGTCTACGTATTATCAGTCAAGTTAGTGGGACTTGAAGAATGGGTAGGGACTTGGTAGGTGTAGGGGAGGAAACACAGGAGCTCAAAACATATTGGGAATAGCATTTGGGGTTTTTTAACCTGACTTCTTGTAAGCAGTGATGTGCAGGGTTTAGGTGCTGATGTCCCTGTTTTTAAAAGTTATTGTGTGAGCTTTGGTTTCTCATTTTCTCTTCATTTATTCGTATTCAAAATGGACATAATCCTTGGAGTTATAGCAAGGTATGATGGTTAGCAAAGGGACTGTTATTATCATTTCTAAAGTGTTGCAAGCAAATTGAAGCCCATTCATCTGGAAAAAAAAAAAACTATCCATCTTGACCATTAAATTGTTAATAATGGAGAAGATACCCATTAGTTATTATAATTCAACGATGTCTATTTTATTCTAGGTATCTAAAAGGAGAATAGGGTGTGGTTTGTTCAGCAAATGCAGGAGAAACACTTTAACTTCAGTCGTAGAGTTGAAACACAGAATTCTTACATAGCAATATACACTCACTTTAATTTTTAAGACTATTATAATACATCAAATTATGCAGAAAGTAGATTTTAGGATTTATTCCTGTAAAATGAATGAGAGGCATTCATTCGTTGGCTCTACAAATAAAATTTTGAAATTGCTTTTCATGCTAACTTTATCCTAGAGTCAGAGTACTTTAACCAACACTTTGGGCTATAGTGATAACTATTCCATTTCACACTGAAGAAAAGCATCAAAAGGAGAAGGAAGTTGCTTAAATTCACATATCACAGAGTGGAATCTCCTACAAGAATTACAACAGTTTCAGTGTTGGGGGGAGAGATGAACAGGCAGGTCACAGAGGTCCTGTAGGGCAGTGAAATACTCTGATATTGTAATGATGGATATGTGTCATTATGTTTGTCCAAACCCAAAGAATGTACAATACCAGGAGTGATCCCTAAGGTAAACAATGGGCTTTGGCTGTTTATGATGTGTCAATGTAGGTTCATCCTTGTTTGAAAATAGATCATTCTGGTGATGTTAATAATGGGGGAGGCCTAAAACTGCTTTAAAAATTTTTTTCTTAAGAAACCTCACTCTCTCTTTCCTTAGGATGGAGTTGACGCTGATTGGACCACAGAGATCCATAAGGATGAAGTAGGAACTTACAGGAAATTCACATCAGAGATAGGAAGACAGCAGAGAATTCTGCAAGAAGTCAAAGCCCATTGAAGCGACCAAGATGGGATTTTAGAGTCACGCATCGATGACTCAGGGTGTTACGTGGGTGATCCATGTGAACAGGAGAGTAACTCGCGATGGAGAGGAAGCTTGGGGAGGAGAATGAGTTGTATGCCTGGTCTTCCAAAGAACAAGGGAGAGACCTAAGAATTTGGTAGAAGAATGAGATGAGAGATGGTGATTTAGCTGGACGTTCCAAGTCTCAAAAGAGCAAGAATTTTTACCTGAGAGGGGGGGACTCATGATGTAGAAGGAGCTTGGAGGTTGAGAAGCATGCTGCCCAAGTTACTGGAGTTAGGGAACTGAGTCACCCCCACTTGAAGGAAGCAATGTTATCAGGGTGAGTCAGGCATCAGGGAAGGCAAGAACGCAGAGAGAATATTCGTTCAGGGACGGAGCCTAAGGCAGAGGGAGCTGTGGATATACGATAAGAATAGGCACCAAAGAAAAGCCGAGGGGGGCGGTGTGAAAGGAAAAGTTGAGTAATAGGGAAAAAATCACAGACATGTTTGGGAGTCAAAAGTAGGAAGAAGACAGAGGGAGAGGAGCTTACGTTCTGGACAGTCACCAAAACAGCAGGGGCAGGAGGCATTTGTTACATCAGTCTCCAGTGACTGGAAGATGTTGTCAGGGAAGGATGGATAAAGCTTCCATGGAAAGAATTAATTGTGACCTGTGTTGATGGGACTTTCTAGGGTTGGGGAGGTTGGGCTAGATTTGCCCTAAGTGAGACATAAAAGGTAGGGTGAGTGTTCAATTGGGGCAAGACACTTCTTTTTTACTATCTGTCCTTAAATAACCCGGAGCCCAAAGCCATGGTAGCTGATTGCCTCAAAGAAAGAAAGCTGAACCCCCTCTCCATTCCCTCTTGGGGTTCACTCAGCTCAGAACATTTCCCCATGTGAGTACTCTGAGCCACTTGGGTATAAACAACATAGATTACAGAACAGTGCACGCACTGAAGGAAGGCAGGCATCTTATAATATGTCCACAATATTGTAAATATTTTAACATTTAGCTGCCAGGAAATTAGTGTATTGAATCCAGGACCAAAAAGTATACTACATTGTTGTAGCATCAGGTAACACTGCAGAACAGTACTTCATATATTCTACTTTAGCATTCTTTCTCGAAAGGATCGCGGTTCTCCTTGTATATGCTGTGGTCCCTGTCCTCCCTCTGCTTAAAACAATATCTTACAAACAGCAGACTTTCTGAGAAGAGATAAGAGGATTGGGGATTGTCCAAATGCAGCCTGTGGAGACTCGGCTCTTATCTGTTCAGATTCCCTTGCCTTCATTAATTATTAAATGCTAACCTTTCCTATTTAACAAGAGGAGACTCTAATTTTCCACAGCCTGATGGGAGAGATGTGGAGGTCTATCAAGGTCACATCTTTCACATTTCTGCCTCCTGCAAGATACAACAAAACAAAACAAAACCCTCACTAAACATTTCTAACCACTGTCATGACTATTTTTGACCTTCTCTTAACCTAGAGCTGGTTAGCTGAATTTGATGTTCTCTGTATCAACAGCGATTGTGTCTACAGTGCTCACAGAAAATAATGGAAACAGTCATTGTCGCTACTTTGGCCCCGTGGGGTTGGTGAAGCCCCTCCCTGCCCCAGGCAGAGTCTGTCTGTGCCTTGCAGGAGTCTGGTGGTGTTCCTGAGCTGTGGCTCAGTACCTTTCCCTCGACATTTCACTTCTTTTTTGTTGTGCATTTTCCCCTCCTAAATCTTTGAACATCAGACAATCTGAGTCTGATCCCAGAACATTATAATTCCCGAAGCAAAATTTGGCAAAAATCACCTAGTTAAGTGTTCTTTCACTTTCAAACAAGGTGGATAGAATTTTAATTTTTTTGCAAATTAACTCCTGAGACCCAGCTAATAATTTGTTGCCCCTTTAAACTTATGGTTTAAAAATATTTGTTTGACATTTATTAAAGAGAAAGGTTATATGTTCTTGGTGGTGGGGCTGAAAAGGAGGCATGCTCCTAGCTGTGTGGAACCCTTCTGAGTAATTCAGTTCTGATCCCAGATGCACCTAGCACTCAGTCTGCAAGCATATGCCGTACCTTTACTCAACCCATTCTCCTGAGAATCAGGTTAGAGATTCCTATCAGAACCTGAGCATGAGTCTTGGAAGCCTCTGCACTCATCCCCAGAGTCTTGACAAAGTAAATCTTCTGACTGCTTTTCCCTAGAGGAATTCTAGTAAATATGATTTCTTTGGCTTTTTATATCCCTGTTGATACCTTTGACTTAGTGACATTTAGCTCTCCTTATAGATGGATGCCCTGGGTTCTCTACCCTTTGACTCAGCTTGGCTAATAACTAAGGTCCCAAAAGATACACAAATGTACCATTTTAATGCTATGGCAGCAATAAAATAACAGGGGAATGCTGTTCTATAGTACAAAGTGATGGCCAAAATCAGAAGCAAAACTTACAGAGATTTTGATAACTGTTAAACTTTCTTTTTCAGTTAGCTTTTTAATGCTGAATTCTAATTTTTAAGGAATTCTAAAAATTTACCAATTAACTGACAAAAATGTTTTTGAAAGAATGTATGTCCATTTTAGCAAAACACTGAGCAAATTTTCTGCTGTATTGTTAAATATGATGGCTAAGGCTAAGTATACGCAAAAAGATAATGTGGGGGTAATTTTTTATTTTTATTTTTTTACCTTTTATTTTGGAAAATTTCAAGCATATGCAAAAATGGACAGGATGGTAAAATGAGCCCCTGTGTACCTGTCATTTAATTTCAATCACTTGCATCACATGACTAATTTTGTTTCTTCACTGCCATTACCTTCCCCACCCCCACCAAGATTCACAAGTATCTCAAAAGTCCGAGAAGATATAACAATACAAATAAGATGAAATTCTGGGGCGCCTGGGTGGCTCAGTCGGTTGGGCGGCTGCCTTCGGCTCAGGTCATGATCCCAGGGTCCTGAGATCGAGCCCCGCATCGGGCTCCCTGCTCCGCAGGAAGCCTGCTTCTCCCTCTCCCACTCCACTTACTTGTGTTCCCTCTCTCGCTGTGTCTCTCTCTGTCAAATAAATAAAATCTTTAAAAAATAAATAAATAAATAAAAATAAGATGAAATTCCATCAGCATACATAGAAAATTCTCCTTTTAAGGATTTTTAAATGTGTCCCTTTTAATGAACTTAACTGATTTCAATTTTAAGGGTAAAAAAGGACTGGCTTTAAAAGAATTTTTGAGGGAAAGATCTGAATGGGTCAGCTCAATATAAATGAGTTTCATGAGAGAATTGCTCAACAAATAGGCACCATCTAAGCCAACAGAAAAAGTGATTTTCAGACAGAAGAAATCATCATGGGCTCTTGTCTTGTGGGCCCCTCGCTGAGATGCTATCTTTAACTATGAACACATTTTAAGGAGGATAATGTACGAAAAATCCTGCCGGAGCCCCAGAAAAGGTGAAGATTCTAAAAAATCATAGAGGGAGCAAAAGAAGAAACTGGGCATGTCTCATTTGGATTAGAAATAATTAAAAAGTTGAGACACAGGAAAACTGCCTTCGGTAACTGAACCAGTGTCCATGGAAAAGGGACTCATTTTGCCAAATTAAAGATATGGTGGGTTTTTCTGGTGACCCTTTGCACGTTTCTTTTTTTTTTTTTTAAGATTTTATTTATTTATTTGACAGAGAGACAGCCAGAGAGAACACACAAGAAGGGGGAATGGGAGAGGGAGAAGCAGGCCCCCGCTGAGCAGGGACCCTGATGCTTTTCTGTTGGTTTAATTTGGTGATAGATTTTAGACTTTTTAACACTCTTTATTTTAGTACAAACTACATACCAGACATACTAAAAACTGTCTTTCAGATGCCTACTGTTTTCTAAGAAAAATCGATCAAATATGGATTTGAAAAATACAGTCAATATGGGGTATGGAAATGAGTAATTTAAGGATCCCTAGTAATGATACCATGGGAATCTGCTAAGGTGGGATGAAAATTATTTTTAATAAAAATAAAAGAAGAACTAGGTCTTAGGGACATTGCTCTATGACTTGAACTTTCCAGAAAAGAAGGATAGGTTAATAAGGGAGAGGGAAGGGAAGTATGATTAATAACAAAAGAAGCGAGGAAGATGAGGATATATCTAACCTATTACTTTTTAAAACAGAGAGTGTAAAATGTGATTTCTAGACCTCACTGTGAGATGAAACCAGATTGTTTAGGACAACTTAATGGTTTTCAAGCAGTCAATGTATTAACTTGAAAAATTCCCATTCTTTATTTTTAAAAATAGGAAAGAAAAAAGAAACTTTTAAAGCATGAGAGATGTAACTTAGGTTCCAAAAACCTTTCTACTGATGTTTTAAATATCGAAATGGGGCATCAGAACAGTGATTAAATCTTCTCTGAAAGACTTCAGTATTGAACTGATTCTCGCCTGTGATGTGAGAATTTGGTTGTGTCTTTGTCAGCAAGCAGGTGCCCAGATACTCCTGATGACCAGCCTGGTGGCACTCGCAGGAAATGAGAACATTATTCTATGGTCATAAAATCCGTGATTGTAAAAGGCTTTCTAAAGAATGATGGGAAATACAACATGAAAGATGACGTGATCCATGTTTAAGGAGCTGTGATTTGTGCTGGTCCCACTGACCACCGGAAAGCTGATCTCAGCCGCAACCCCCCCCAACAATAAGAGCTGTGTAATATGCAAAATCTTTAGGAGGCAGCACCAACACCAGGTGAACAGTCTACTTCCAGCCTGTTCAGATTGTTCCCACGTCTAGGCAAAAGAAATCCATGCTAGGAGGCAGGACAGGCTGTAGGCAGGGCTTGGTGGTGGCTGTGCCTGCCACCTGTCCCCAAAGCCAAATGGTTGGTAGTGTTAGCTCCCTGCAGAGCCGTGTTTATGGTGCAGGTGAGTGAAGTGTGGAGACCACGTGATACTCTGGGTGTCTCTGCTCTGAGCATGTGCCATTGGGCTGGTATTTGCTTCTTCTCTATCATGAGCATAAATCTAAAACCCCAAACAACCTGATAAGTTGTGACAAGGGCCAACTTCTCTATAGTAATGTGGGCACAAAGTTACTTTATTTTCTTCATCTCTCCCTTTCAAGAACTCTGCGTGAACCCAGGTAGAGCATCACTGGGTTGGTAATCTAAGCTAAGGGTTTGTGTATTGTTACAATATTTGAGTTTAGTTATAAGGTCTAATTTAAATATGAAAATATGGAAAATCAGGTATGAATATGTCCTGAAATTCTATACTTGGACTTACGAAAAAAACATAGTCTGTATGGAAAATACCAATTGTTTTTTTTTACAAAATTAAAAGAAATCCTTGGATATTTCCAGATTCTGCTCCGAACAAGACCCTTTCCTTCTGAGCCTGCCACCATCACTCCAAGAGAGACCCATTTGATCAGCTACTGGGCTTAGTGTGTAAAAACATCAAGTCCAGGGCTAGGCTGGTGCTCACTTAAGTCCATCCTTTATTAGTTTTGGTGCATTGAGCAACTGCTTGGTGTGCTGGTTTTCTCATCTGGGAAATGGGATTATATCAGATTCAACCTCACAGTCTGTGGAGAGGGTATATTAGATAAAACATGCAAAAGAACCTAGCCCAGTGCCTGGTGTTTGGAAATCTGTTTCTTTTCTTTTCTTTTTGGAAATCTGTTTCTTGATATGCCAGGAATAAGCCTGCCTCAGCGCTTTGCTCTACCCTCTCTTCTGCCCCACGTATTTGCAAAGCTCACTCTCCTCTGTCCAAGTTTTGACTCCAATGTCAGTTTCTCATTGAGTCTTTCCCTTGCCACCTTACATAAAATTGCAACACTCTCCCCCTCAATGATCCCTCTTTCTCATTACCTGCTTTATTTTTCTCCTTAGTTCTTATCCTCTTCTAACGAGAGTATATTTGACTTGCTTATTGTCTGTATTCTCTACTAGAATGCAAATCATTTGAGGGCAAGGAGTTTTGTCAATTCTTGCCCGTTTGATCTCTTTCATTACCCACAGTGCAGACGAGGCACACAGTACTCACTCCATAATATTAGTCGAATGAGTGAATGAAATGATACACATAAGCTACTCTTACAATTAGTGCCCTTTTTTCACTTACTGTTGTAAACTCTGATGTGGCTACCCTTTTCCTGTTTCTGTATTTTCTTCCCCTATGCTGAGTCATCAACTCCAATTATTTCATTGTGTTCATTTAACATTTAGCAGAGACTGTTTCTCTGTGAACTCTTGCCCTCACAGAATGAGAACCCATATCTTTGCTCAAGTTTGCACTAGGAAGAAGTAAGTTCACTTTCTAATACATTTCTAGATGCAACAGAGTATGAACAGGTCTTGCCTGTGTGTGTATCTCAGGCAACTGATCCAACGGTGCATCCGCTACTTACAGGACTCTACGTGTGGACAGGCTATCAGACTGTGATGCCAGTTTATTGAAAGAAAGTAAAAAAATGTCTTAGGATTGATTGGGCTTTTGTGCATGGGCAGAGTGTGAACAATGTGAGAGAATTACATTGTAGGGAATGGTGGCGGCAACATCAATGGGTCATAAAGCAGTATTATCAGTAAAAAACTATGAGTTTGAGAGTCTATTATCATAATTATCATCAATTGTCACAGCTTTTGACACTTTCCCTGAGCTGGGATCTCTAGTGAGTGAGTTTTCTGTTGACTCCCCACAATACCCACTTCCATGAACATAGATCATTCCTTATGGTGCATCCTGGCACATTGGGCCATCACACTGTTCATGTGGTGTATACATTATAATTTCGATGAACAACTTGGAAAGATAGGAAGAGAATTTTTACTCCAAGGAATATTGGTTTAGCATTTTAAAAAGTTTGAAGTAGAGACAATTTGGGAAATGTAGTGGTAGGTATCTCCATGAGATGGCACTCATTATCTTCCTTACTTTTTATTTAAAGTTTTTAACATAATCATATTTGTAGTTACAGAGTATGGATGTACGTATATGCATATACATACATACATATGCATACACATATACACATAAATATGTGTGTGTATTTATCTTTGGTTTTATAATTTACCTAGATCATTCATATTCTTTTAATAATTCAATCACATTTTTTATGAAATTGTCATTCATTTCGGCCCCTTGGGGCCCCTGGCACAGGTAGTGTGTGGGGTACTATGTCGGTGGGTGTAGAGAGGGAATCGTTAGCTTTATCCTCTTCATTTCCACCTTATGCTCTTCTTAAGCCAGAGGACAAAAATACGAACCTGCCTGTGAGCCTAGGAATCTATGCACAGTAGGTGAGGATGAAGCCCAAAACCACAGAGACAGAATAAACAGGAATGTAATGATTTAAGCTATTTATGGAAAGAGTACTATCTAGATTGTTGGCGGATGAGCAGGCTAGTAATTTGAAAAGCTAATAACGTTGTAAAAAAAAGAAAGAAAAAACCTGAAGTTCACTTGCTCCTGTTAGCATCTGAGACCTGAAAATAACTCCCTTCTCCTTTGGTCATAAGGTCGAATATGAATTAAAATAAGATCCCCTGTACTTGAGGTTCTCTCACTACCCACTGCAGTCCTATGCTCTGGTTAGGGACAAGTGACAGACCTCAGCATGGATTTTGAGGTCACAGACTCAATTTCAGTCAGCTGGAGAATCAATCAACCAGGGCTCTGGATCATTATGGCCTAATTTTGTTTTCATTACATTAGCACTAAAAGGGGGGAAAAAGCAGGAATTTAGACTCTATAAAAAAGCATATCAGATCATCTGTGGGGAGAATGCAAGCTTCTCAGCAACAACATCTACACCTATCAGCAGGCTGGATGTTGCACTCAAACTGACCTTGCAGGCATTCAAACCAAGTAGGCACTTGGGAGGCAGAGATGGAGAAGGCACTTCTAGCACATTTTCACGTCACACGCCTTAAATAATGGCAGCCAGTCCCGCCTGCCTTTTCAGGAACCTCTTCCTCACGGGGCCTCTTCCTCACTCGGAGAGCACTCTGCATTAGTTTTCCTCTGTGTAAAGCCCTAACGTCATGACTTACATTTATACAGCACTTTGTTAATTTCAAAATACTTTGACATCTAAGAATCATCTTCCTTCCTTTTAACCACAATACTATGGAGGTTGATAAATATGTTCATCCTAATTTCATAGGGGAAGTGACTTATCTGAGGTCACAAAGGAGACAGAATCGAAGCCTGAAATGGACAGAAACTGGTCCCCAGACTGGTAGCCCACTCTGCCTTCTGCATGATCATGTGAAAAGCCCAGTGTTGATGTATCATAGGAACTAAAGGTTCCATTTTCTTCCCTAGCAAAAACAGGAGTAGGGTACGTAAGTTAACACTGTCTTCCCAGAGGATATTTTACATGTGGTGATTTCCATCCCTAAATATTATTTGTTACAACCTTTTTGAGGATAAAGTCATGACCTCAGAAAAAAGACACACTATATGAAATTTCTTCTAGTCCCCAAACTGAATTCTCATTAAGATCACTGCCTGATTCTTTTTTAGTACTGCCCCAGGCATATCAAAAGAGCTTATTTTCATGAGTAGCAAGGGCATCATTCAAAAGACAATTTGAATGTGGCCATTTGTGTATTTTTTTTCTAAAGCTAGTGTTTGGATAACCTGCAGGGAAATCTTAAAACACCCTGAAAATGAATGCCATTTCCTATCTGGTAGACACACACATACAGAACACTGAATAATTCTCAGTGCATGTGTGTGTGTGTGTGTGTGTGTGTGTGTGTGTTGGAAAAACAGGAGATGTGTTCTTTGGAAAACAGCTGGTCCAGAAACTCTCATTAATTCATAGGCTGACAAGTCAGTGCTTTATTTTCCAGTCCTTTTCTACTAGATTTAAAGAGTCCGAGGATACAGAAACAAATCAAGAAAAAAGCCAAAAGTCTGAGGTATAAAAACTATCAAAGAAACATTCAAATTTGCCTTCTTCAAAGATCTTGATCTAAGCTACCCAGGACAGCCTGAGACATGTAGAACCCAAGCATGGTTAACTCTACTCTACCAAGTAACTTTCTGCTTGCAGCTTGGGCAACCAGAATGTCATTGTGTCCATGCACATGTATGCATAGACCTATGGATGTGTCTCTCACATTCTCCTCCATTTGCTGCTCTCTGTGTATGTGTGTGTGTGTGTGTGTGTGATATGTATGTTTAAAGTCATTTTTCTTTTTTTTTTAAAGATTTTATTTATTTATTTGACAGAGAGACACAGTGAGAGAGGGAACACAAGCAGGGGGAGTGGGAGAGGGAGAAGCAGGCTTCCCGCTGAGCAGGGAGCCCGATGCGGGGCTCGATCCCAGGACTCTGGGATCATGACCTGAGCCGAAGGCAGACGCTTAACGACTGAGCCACCCAGGCACCCCTAAAGTCATTTTTCTATTTGAATTTTTGCTGCTTCTTATTTTTGAAAGACCAGTGGAAAAGGGTTTAAAGAAAGTGGGTTGCATAAGAAATCTGTTTCACCAAATTGGCTTCAGACTCCTTGTACATGTACTTAAACGCATGCACACACACACACATACAAAAACCTCTTTTATACCCTCTGTCGTGATTTCAATAATTAATAGCTGCTTTTTCTCAGGCCCTTTGGAAGAAGTATTCTTAGGAATTAGAAACTCCATGATTCCTCTGCCAAAATGCAGCAGATTCCTCTTCAAAGCTGTGACCCTGTTGATTTTGCTCACTGCCAAATTTCACATCACGAAAAAAAAATAGCTTGATATTGGAGTGATTAAATTTCAGGGACAGCTGACAGAAAGGAGTTCTTCAAAACCTAAACTCTGCCAATTTTGATGTCTCTAATTTATTCCAACAACCATTTAAGTCTAAACGCCTCCATTTTAATCATATTAACAGTAGATTACAAAGACACTGAACACCCAGAGAACTCCAGTTGCAAAATGAACTTGGCTCTTCCCCCCTCCTCTTTATGTTTGGAATGATCAAATATCTGCTAGCAGAAGCCATTAGCCAGAGCCAGCCCTTTTGTAATTTCCCTTTGATTCCCTCTCTTTCTTTAGCCAGAGGCCTGGACCTTGGCACTTGCCCACATAGCACAGGGGAAATAAATGCACCTACTATCCAAGCGACAGCAAAGATACAGCGAGCACTTAGCTCACCTTGAGAGCTCCCATTTTCCTTGCATATGACTGGCGCTACAGAGAATTAGCAATGGAACTAACCCACATCAGTTCACAACAACACAGAGCCCTGGTCTGACTGGCATCATGCTCTAACCAGGAGGCCACAGCAATGGCCCCCCAAAAGCTGTGGGCTCTTGGCCCTCCTTCCGGAGGGCACCAGTTGGTAGTGTATTAGGCCTTCAATGGGGCCAATGTAGAGATTCGTTCAAGCCAAGCCTGAGCCCTTGACAGCTTGCCCATTTCTCTGGTAGTGTACTCCCATAAAGCTGCAGGAAACCTGAATATTTAATGCAGATATTTTATTTGAAACCAAGTGCCTCTGTTCTCCAGGGTCTACTTTCTGTCACCAGCCTACATCATCAGAAATAGAATAAACATGTTTCTGCCCTGCACAAGCCGAGCTATTTTCATATTTTGTTTCTCAGAAGTCATCAAACTGCTTGTGTGCACAGATTCTAAAAACTCAAATATCTCCTTGTTGTTTTTGCGATATTGCATGGTGGGTCCAACCCTGGGCTTTCCCATCAACCAGCCTGTACCTACCTCCCAGGAATGCCCCTTACTATGTGACGTTCAGCAAGTTAATCATGCTCTCTGAGATTTGGTTTCCTCAATTATTAAGATGGAAAAAATAATTGTGTCTCCTTTACACAGTGCTATTTTGAGAAATAAGTGAGATAATGCACAAAACGTACTTAACAGAGTCTGGCCTATAGTAAGTGCTTAATAATGCATTTAATATAGTAAGTGCCTAAGTGCTTAAACAGTGGTATTGTTAATATGATCATTATTGATATTATCCCCTTATAAATGGCTTGAATTGAAGATTTATCATGACTTGATAACAACACAGAAAAAGAGATGAGGAAGCTATAAGTTACAAGAATTGCTACACAGGATGGGCTTTAGGGCAGCAATATTCTTGGAAGAGGAGCTGGGGCATTGTCTTGTGTTGCATTCACATAGTAAGCTCACTCATTTTCCTTAGACTGTGTGATGACTTAAGGTGGTTTGGTGAATACAGGCCCTGATGGAGACCTATGATACCATCCTGTGGTATCTTCACATTATACCCCTTCTACTCTACCCCTTGGGTGTTCCATGTCAGACTTTTCCTGCAATTTTATCTCCCATGGCCAAGAACATATAAAGATATTTGAAAATTATTTTACAAAGTGTCTTATTCCTGTTTTAAAAAAAAAAGCTTTGAAATACACTGTGAAATAGAATTAAATACCTAAGCACAAGTTGTTTTCTTCCTTTGTGTTGAATCAAGGAATAATCTTCTAAAGCTGGGCTCTGTTGATAACCTTGGGAGAGATCACTACAACCTTTGTGGATGGAATCCCATATTGAAAGATGAACTGAATGAATCATATATGAAGTAATTGTCCTCAACCAGACAACAAAGGTAATGGAAAAACAAGATTTTTTAAAAAGTTTACCTTTCATTCAATCAACATATACTTTGGAGTATAAACAAGAGGGCTTTGGGATTGTGAAAGGGGAAATGGAACCTTTCTGGTACCTCAAAGTAGATAGAAAATAAAATTTCTGTTCAATAGAAATCAGTAATACTTGGATCTAAACAAAGACTTTGATCATAAACAAAGCTAGAATGGGCTATTTTTTTTTTCTTGAAATGACTGGCCCCTTCACATAGAGATTCAGACTCGAAGGAAATGATAAAATACAAGTGTGCACTAATCCACATCTAAGCCTCCTAAAGAGAAGATTCCCTAGCCAAAGAGAAGAATAAAGTGTTAAAATTTCTCACCTCCTCCAGGAAGATTCTGATGTTTATATTTGAGAAGGGAGAGTGAAATTTGGGGAGCACTCATGGGTCCTCGAGAAAGCAGAGTCCAATCTTACGTGGCTGGAGAATGGACAGCACTTCCGTCTGTGGAACTCTGTAGTGTTAAAGCTTTGAGTTTGTGCCCTGTTGTCTTAAGCTGTCCTGGAATTAGGACACTGGGTTCCCTTTTGTTTAGGGCCAGTGAGGTGTATCCTGACTGTATTCGGTGTAACTAGTAGAGCAACCATTTGGAGGGGTCATGAGATACCTGGGTCAGGTTGCTGAAAAACACCAAAGTATTCAGCCACTGAGACTCCATAAATGGTACTCAGTGGTCATCTTTAAAATGTGAGCAAAGGCCAATCACACTTATTTACAGACATAGCATTGACTAGAATAAACTACTTCAGCCAGCCACATGTCTAAGGTCTAGAGAGAATAGTCTGTGGACCAAAAAACAAAAAGTCTCTTAAAATGTAGCATTTTCTTGGAGGGTTGTAGGTCCCAGAAACTGAAAACACTTCCAACACACAAGGGGAAATAAAATTTCTCAAATGAATAGGCTAAAAGACTGCAAACCTTGTTATCACAAAGTTGGGGTTCTGAGCACTAAATTCATTATTTTTTACAGCAATTTGGTTTTGGAAGCTGAGGATATTTGGAAGACACTGTTTCCTACAGAACAATTTGGTGAAGCACAAGTAACTTCAATCTATGCACAAGAGGACATGGGTCTTATTAACTTGTTACCGGTTGATGTTAAGACACATAGTTTAGCTCCTTCAGGACAATCTGCAATAAAAAAATGTAGTGACACCAACAACAAATGTAGAGAAATGACTTTTCTTATTTACCCTTTATGACACCGTTTCTGCCAAGGTGGCTTTCTCTTGAACATATAGACTCTGAATCTTCAGTGTTTTAATCCTTAATAACGTTCTTCTAAATCTCTTCTTAATTTTTACGTCCATCTTTGACACCAACTATCTGAGATATTTACTGATCTCTTTCTGTCCTGTCATTCTCTCTGGCCTACAGAGCCTGAGTCATTTATGTGCATTTAGAGCTATCTTTGGATGCAGACCCGCTAAAGCACAAGGCAGTCTGATGATGAAGTACCTTACCCATTTACACTTGTATAAAAGAATACCATCCACTTATCTGCAGTGTACTTCTCAAGTAAAGCAAGTTGGAGATTTGTTCCTATGTCAGCTTTTGTGTCCGATTTCTTTTAACTCTTAATCATTCTGGCAGCAAGTGCGTTTGACATTAAGTGGACCACACACTGTGTCTTTGCATATAGTGTCTCCAAGTATTTGGAAAAATCTCGAAGTCAATGCTAGGAAAAGAAATGTAGTAAGATAAGATCGGAGAAATCAAAAAGTCAGTTACTTAGGAAAGTATGCCCAGTTATAATATAATCTGTACAGTATGTACCATAAGTATTTTAGAAATAAAGCAGTGTTGTCTGTAGGGAGAGATGAGCGCTGAAACTAAATAGTTTCTGAAGAGCAAACATAAATAAATGTACTGACTCGTAAGACCTTGGCATAGAGAGTACAATAATGAGTTGTTTTGACAAGTCCAAAATATGTCTCTGTCTCTCCTCTTTCCTATGATTTGGCACCTCTTTTACCTCATATTGATTCGTTCCTCATTTCCCTTGCAACAAAATTTACCTTCTTGTAAACATATCATATGATATTCTTTCCACAAAGACTATTTCTAGAGCCTCTACCTTCTTCCTAAATGATTTACTACTTTTTTGTTCCTATCTTTTATTATTCCTCTCTCCACTGAAAAACCAAAACCAAAAACAAGAATTTAACCAACACAGAATAAAATACTACATTTTCCCAAATTACCCAGGGAGTGATGACAAAGGTGGGTGTGGAGTTCTGCGTAGATGGCCGTCTCAGCTATTCAAGATGGATAGTACTGGGGCTCCTTTCAACCTCAAGTCTTTGTTTCCAAGACGATCTCCAACTCTGTCTTGTAACTGTATTGTTAATAACTGCTCTTCCTGCATCTCCAAGTCACAGTGGGTAGACACACCCCTTCCTACTTTTTATCTTCCCTGACTCTTCCCACATGTTGAGCTATGTATGGCTGAGAGACAGGAGACAAGACACACTTCCAAGGGGGGATGCTGAATTCAGCCAATAGAATTGTGAGAAACAAGGCCCCTGTCATAACGGATACTTAATCACATTTTCCTTTTTAACATTTAAATTCTGTCTAATGTTCCTGACTGGAGGTTCCATTTCTTTTCAAGTGCTAAGTTGTTTCTCAAAGGTAAATTCTAAATTACATTGTCCTCATCATCTTCACCAAGGTAAGTGCTCCTCAGATGTGCACAGGGCTGTTTGAATAAAACATTTGTTTCTTCAGGCAAAATGTATGTCTTCCCTGTGGATTGCATAGCAAGATATTATGGCCCTCTTCTGCCTTTTCTTCTCCTCTGAGGGGGATCATATTCCTGATTGGGAAACCGTGATTTTTGAGAAATTAAAGCTGAATTGAACAATTTTATCTGGATTATTATCAGGGCTTAACCTATATTAAATGAACTAGCTTTTGAGTTTTAGAAGGTCAGCTCATCACATTGCTTTCAGTTTCATGGCTTTAAAACCTGTAAATGTGCCCCAATCCAAATCTTATGTTTTATAAATGAGAAAAACAAGGCCAAGAATGGTTAAGTGACTTACGCAAGGCTACACAGCTACCTTGTGGAAGAAAGTGGATGGTATCCCAGATTTTCTGATGCTTTCATTTACCACTACATAAATGAAATAATTTTACAATAGTTCAACAGATATGTATACGAAAACCACGTGCACTCATTGAATATGTTTAAATTGATCTTCACATTGAGAATTCCTTCATATTTGGATCAGTATGGTATTTCCATCAGGGTGGAGTAGCCCACCAGCGCCATGGTGACCTCCTGATCCTCCAGCTAGAAAAGAGAGAGCTGACAGTTGCTCAGCACTGTACCTTTATAAGGGGCTTTCACACACATGCTGGCATTCTTCCCTCACTCTAGGCCTAAGAGGTTGATATAATTAATAGTTTTACATTTTAGATGAGGATACCAAACATTCTCAAGTAAAATCCTCTCTGTTGCTCAAGCGACATGACTTCACATTGAGAGAGACCTTGCCCAAGCTTGGCATCCATTTAGAGCCCCCTCAAAACTAGTGAGTGTGTCTATACTCCCTTAGCTAGAGAGCTCTGAGGGAAGAGCTCTACTGGATGGGACACAGAGAGAGCATGACTTGACTTCACATTTTTGCCCCGCCCAGCACACCTGGCCAGGTACACATGTGTGCTTACAAGTAAGTTTTGAGGAAATGGTATATTAATGATTGGTCCCCAAGCCTCTTACATTTATGATGACGAGTCCTACTTGGTGGTACCAGGTTTTTAAATTTTAAATTAGATTTGAGGGAAAGAAAGCAATGATAGTTCCTGTTAAGTTATTTTGGACAAAAATATTTTGTAAACAAACAAGCATCGAAACAAATATTTTTGCTTGAATTTCTAATTTATGAACCATTTAAGAAATGCACATAAATCATGGCAATGTGTCCCCCCCCACCACCCCTCTGGATAACTTTTATTTCAACTTTTCCACTTTTAAGAACATTTTCAATTATTTATAATCACATTTTATGAAGTTGCTTTGCTGCTAGAGCCAAGAAAAAGGCATATGTGATTGAGCTTCACATTTTATTTCTGTCTTCACCAGTAAGAGATCTGGTTTCCCAAGAGGGTTATACTATCATGAGGGGATATTCTAATAGTTCTATTGAGGTATATAAAAATATTAATATTTTTTCTAAAATGAAAAAGAAATGTAACAAAAACAATTTTCAATATAGAAGTTGATAGTGGTGCACATTGGTGGTCAGTGCTCATCCTGAGAGGAGACCCAAAATATAGCCACTTGATATGAAAATAAATAAAACTCTCACTTCTCTAAGGAGCCCCAAGGCAGAAAGAAGTATATACCCAATACGCTCAGGAAATCAATAATATCTCATTAATAGGAACATTCTGACTTTGTATAGAGTCATCAAAATAATCCCATCAGCATGGAGTTGTCAGCATTAGAGAATCAACATAGAGAGCAACAGAAAGAGCACCCCCCACACAGACCAGAGACAGAAGGATGGCCTGGGTAGGACTGGGAAGAAAGTGGGGTGTGGCCCACGCATTGCCCATCTCCCTTCCCTGTTGCTCCTCTTAGGGACACTCCAGGGTCTTGTGTCCACATGCCTCCTGTGCATGCCTCTGAAATGCCATCCAGTTCCTGCTCCAGCCCTACCCATCTACTTTAGGTGTTACTCCTAGAAGCAATTGCTCTCGACTTTCTGACTCCTTAGAAAACATTCTGATGAAATGAAGCTCACTGAGGCATTTGTGACTGATAATGGGGGCAACTGATCACATGTCCCTGATCACTGACTATCCATGAGATGCAAGCCTTGGCCCAAAGTGCTGACAGGTGGTAGAGAGTTTCTGATCTATAGCCTTGTTAATTGTGCTCGAGTAAGAAAGCATTGGGAAAAAAAAAAAAAAAGGAGATCTGGGTTCAAGGTTTGGCTCACCATCAAGTGACTCGCCTGGCCTTGAACAAGCCACCTGACTTGCCTATGCCTTCATCTCCCCATGTAATTAATGAAGATTTAAAAGGTGTTTTGTCGGGGCGCCTGGGTGGCTCAGTCGTTAAGCGTCTGCCTTCGGCTCAGGTCATGATCCCAGAGTCCTGGGATCGAGCCCCGCATCGGGCTCCCTGCTTGGCGGGAAGCCTGCTTCTCCCTCTCCCACTCCCCCTGCTTGTGTTCCCTCTCTCGCTGTATCTCTCTCTGCCAAATAAATAAATAAAATCTTTAAAAAAAAAAAAAAGATGTTTTGTGAGGGAACAAAACAGAATGCCAATTATTTTTATTACTGCTAGTATTATAGGAGTTTCAAAATCATTTTCAATCCTGTGCATTTATTGTGCAAGACATAAATCAGCCATACTACTACTATGGTTTTCAAATACCAACAATATAGGACACACAAAGAAAATCAGTGTAAATTATTTTCCCTTTTTTGCCTGCATTTTTGTTTCTTTCAAATACAAAGATCTATACATAACTACTGCCCCAATGGACTTTCTGCCCTCACAGTTGGCCGATATTTGGTAAAGGAGTCAGGGAAATGCAGGTGTGCAGGAACCAGGTGCTTCTGAGCCCTGGGTCTCCCCAGCCCCTTGGGCAGCTGGTCAGCAGGGGACCTGGTGCACCTGGCCAGCAAGGCTCACCCAGGCAGTGGATAGTTTCCCTGTGCGCTCTGCTGGCTCCTGGGCCTGCTTCTTCCCTAGCTGTGCGGTTCAAAACTGCTGATTCATGCTCATGATACAAGCCTAATGACCATGAACGCGCTCTGATTTTTTTTTCTTGAGGCACATTTTCTTGGTAACCAGGCTCATGATATGCTAATACAAATAGGCAGACTTGAACTGAAATGACAAAAATACGATCTGCCACTTGGAAGGAACAAAGCACAAAAGACTCCAAGGCTGCCCTTTTGCCTTGGGTTTTCCTCTCGGTGGCGAAGGCACACAGTAAGTGCTCAACAAAGAGATGTGGTTTTCAGGGGAGACCCATGGTGACCATGAGGATTTTAAATCACTCTGAGCAGTAATTCCTTTCATTTAAAATAAATTTCCTGCGAGCCCTTTCAGTAATCTGACATTAAGAGACTCCCTGCTAGTTTCTCTCTTTGTGTCAGATAGCTCTGGGTCCGCAGCATCTACCGAATCCAGGGAGGAAGAAAAGTCACATTTTGCCTTTTCTCCAAATCCATCTTGGCCACAACCTGGCCGCATCTCGCTTCTGAGTCACATAGGAAAGGTTCATGGGAGGTCACCCCAGTTCCATGGACTAATTTGGAGTTTTAACGTATTGCCGTTGAAATAAAGCTTAATCTCTTCTTGTCAGCCAGCGGGATGGTACAGTGATATTTGCCCGTGTTGCTGCACAAGCAATTAAAGCGCAGGAGCACGGCAAGTCCTGCTTCGACAGCCGGCAACGGACAGCAACCTCACAGGAAAGTGCAGAAGATTATGCAGAAGAACCAGCCTTCTGCAACACACAGACATTCCCAGAAAGACAATTCTGAGACCAGTTCATTAGTGGCTGTGTTTTCATGACACTGCTGAGTGGAATGCCAGGGCTGTTGGCTCCTGTTTTATTAAGGTTCTCCTCTATCTGACTGTTTTCTGACCACAGACTTGGAATTTACTGTAAAGTGAGCGAGCTGATATGCCAATAAAAATTCTCCAAGCAAATTCAGCTCAGATTTGAAGTTGTCTCTATTGTGAAATGAGCTTTTTCTTTATTATCTGGGAACGGGTCAGGTAGGCGGGTCAGGGTGAGTCTGTTTTAAGATGCTAAAATAAATAAATAAACACATAAATAAATAAATAAATAAATAAATAAATAAATAAATAAATAAATAAATAAATCACCTTGGGTAATTTCGCGCCAGAAGCTACAACCTCCGGCTGATAAAAAGGACGATGTTTGGTTTCAATTAGAAAGGTCACGGTCGCTCTGCTAAGCTGATTTTAAAAGTGATGTGGTGATAAGCATAGAAAAGGGTAAAGAAATTCCTTATAAAGCAGAATCAAGATGAGGATTTTTTTTTTTCCATCACAAGGGAATAAGATTCAAATCGAAGTCCTGAGAAAAAGGTCATTTTGAGATACAGAGAATTAAAGGTTGGCTCCAATTCATTTAAGTTTTTATAAACTGCTTATAACTGTTTGTTCCCTTGATCAGTTCAGCACTTAGAACAATCCTGACATGGTTATTACCACTTTATAATAAAAGTACTAAAAATGAGAATTTTATTTTCTTTTCTGCAATCTGGAATGCCAAATCTTAATATCATCTGAACAACCCAAATCCTACTTTATCTTTGGAAGTGATCCAGAGCCAATGATCTGTTCAGAGACCCTTTCTATAACCATGGTTGTTGGATCAACCCTGGAGGATGAGCCAGGAAGAAGCAGTCACCAAGTGACTAGGACCCTTCAGGTCCCTGGGGCTGTCACCAAGTAGCGCTTTGGGCAATATCTGAAGGCTGATCACCATGAAACTGTAGGGCTCCAAACATCACTCCTGTGAGGAGTTTCCAGGGCCACAGAGGCCCAGACAGAATAGCCCTTGCCTCTAGACCATCTAGGGAAAGTATCTAGGAAGGAAGTTATATTCAAATTACTATCCTCATTATTTGGATGCGTAAATGAGGCACGGAGCAGTCTAATTCCTCTACATCCCAGCAACCAAAGAATGAATTAGAATCCATTTTTTTCTGCCCCTGTGACTTAAGTTGGACATCCATCTGACCATGGCCCCTCCTTTTGCGAAAGGAAGACATAGAAAATTGGATAAACAATCACAAAAGCTGATTCTGAAGTTAAAGAGAAATCCAAGGTGACACAGTAGGAGCAATTTTCCGATGATCTGTTGTTTGAAGACTGAGGACTAGACATGGGTTCCAGGAAGAATCAAGAAACAAGTTCCATTTGAAAAGTAATATTTGACTCAGAGCAAAGATATTGAACAAAATTCTGAAAAGTTGATCCTGACATATATTTCCTTCTAATAGCTGGCTGGGTTAGCCAAGGAATTAAATTCTCTATCCACACTCCCTCCGCCCCGCCCCCCCAACTAAGGAAGGGCTAATTCAATCCTTCAAGAGCATATATCCATATCCCAAGTGGCTGAGCAGTAACAATGATTAACATGGAAATGGTCAAAACAGCATGTATTTCATATGCAAAAACTGACTAATAAAAGGAAAATCTGTTGGTTGAAGAGCCTGCTTGTTTTCAGACAGAATATGTGAGAAGAGAAGGAATAATAAAGGAAAAGATTAGGAAAATGGAAAAGATAGCAATAAAACTGGTCAGGCCAGACTAGCCTTGGCTTGGGAGCTTTGACCTCTCTGATCTTGCCCTTGACAATGTCCACTTTGTCACCCTCTGTGCCAGCTCCAATGAATGTACTGTTACCTGCAAAGCTCTAGTTCCCATGAGAGTACTGGAGTTGTGGCCAGCTGTGTTCAGGACCCCCAGCCCAGTCCATGTTATAAAAGGAAAACAAACTGCAGAAATGTAATAACTGGAATGAAAACTCTTAAATAAGAATTTCTAAAATGTTACTGTGGACAACTGACTGAAATTAGCAAAAGAGCAAGTACTTTAATTGAGCATTTATTGAGCAAGTACTATATGTCAGTTATGATACCAGAAACTTTCCTTGTTTGTTCTTTGAATGTTCTTAAGAACCATAAATGTAGAAATATCCCCATTTTACTAGAATCAAGGAGGTTCAGTTACTCCATCAAGATCATACCATTATAAATGAAAGGACTGGTATTCATTTCCTGGTGGATTTTGATTTCCAACTAATAAAGATACAAGTCGAATTTCTGCACATATGGTAAATGTACATGAATATTTCAAAATGCATGATGATTAACTAGTATCTTTGTTATAAAAATATAACAGATTATCACAGGCCAAAACTTGATGAGGCAGAATTTTCCATTAGTACATCTATCATTTTGAGTACAGTGAAGTCTAAACAAGTAATTCTTAATGAGAGGAGTCAGGGGAAGAGGAGCACATCAGAATCACTTGTACAACCTGTTCAAGCACATCTTCCATTCCTATTTCCTCCCCACCCCACTTCACTTCTTTTGGTCAGTGTTATTGGTAGAATGTGTCTTATTCCTTAGAAGTGCTCAGTCATTAAGAAACAAAACAAAACAAAACAATGTCCTGATCTCACTTTGTAAATTTCCACACAAGTGAATGTTTCTATGTGTCTTCATTATCCTATACATACAGAATATGTCCTTCTCTATATCTAGGATATATTCTTCAAGTAAAGGAATTTCTAGATAATCTGTTCTCAAGTTATTTAGATTCTCATATGTTTTGGTAGTTCATTTATATCACATACAATTTTACAAGTAACCAATATTCTCACAATAATATGAATAATTTATATCTTGTATTTGTTTCACTGGCATACTCTGCACGTTCATGTACAATTTCATCAAGATACTGACTTCTGATCAGATTAAAAATAAAGTAAGTTACTTCATTAGAAAATAACATATTGCCCAAGATGTTATAGGAAATGCTTTCAGTGAGTCTCTCTACTTTATCATCTATTCATTAACTTATTCAATATCGATTTATTATTGATAGGTATATACCAGGTAGTTAGGCTTTACCAGCTAAAGTAGAATTTACCCCCCCTTGTTGAAATACTCATTTGCTTATTTTGGAGAAATCTCTTTCAGAGTATGGATGTATTGAATGATACTAAAGATATTCAGAAACATCAGACTAACTGTTGGTTCACTCTTGAATGACTCTATTTTTTTGGAGATAAAACATTCATGTTTCTCAGGTGACACTTTCCAGATGTCAGCATTTAGTAATAATTATTAGTAATAATTTAAGTCACTACCACTTATCTTGTTATATAGGCTAAAATTTGGGCTTTGAAGAACATTGATTTCATTAAACCATAATGAAAACATGGACCAAACATACTGAAATGGGCCTTATGGACTCTAAATACCTTAGCGGTGCGGGTTTAGGGAATTCATAGTAAAACTCTGAGCTGTAAGTGAATCTATACCAGTAGCCTGCCTATGCTACCCAAGACACCAGAAGACTGAGAAGACACCTGTGACTGGAAATCTTACTGTCTGCATCCGAATCTCAGTTTGCAAGTTTGGGAACCACAGATAAATCACTTAATCTGAGTTCCTGTTACTTCATCTGTAAAGATAATAATGGCTTTGCCTCTATCACCATATTATAAAGATCAAATGATCTGAGGTTTGTGAAATGTTTCAAAAACTATAAAATGATATAATATAAAATCCTAGTTCTAGAAAAATTTTCAGAAACTGTAAAATAATATATTAATTTAACGTATTAGTTTTGCTATCGATATTAAAATTTTATCTTAAATTTTATTATCATATTTTGCTTATTTACTATAATATACTTGCTCATTATAAACAATCTACGAGAGTCAGAGAAGAGACAATGTAGTATAAAGGCAAGAACTCAAGGTTGGAATCAGCTGAACTTGAATCTCGGTTACATAAATTATTGGCCAAGCTCCTTTGGCCATGTTGCTTCTCTGAACCTGTTACTTTATCTGTAAAGCATACATAAGGATACTTACCTATATTAAAAGATATAATGTATGCAAAACATGTAGTACAGTTGCTCAGTAAGTAGACACAATCAATGAGAATTACTTCTATTATTACAAAGTTATAATGGTCTTTGTTCTCCCCACTAATCATAGTTACAAATGTCCATTTGCCTCAAGGATTGTATCATATTCTGCTAGTTTTTTAGTGTTCTCTCTTTTTTTTTTTCCTTTTCTCAATCCCTTCCAAAAGCAAAGGATTCACAACTACCATAATTATGAAAATGTATTAGGATATGCAATTAACAAGTCAGTGTTACAGTTATTTGTTATGCTAGAGGTTATATCCTACTAAGATACCCTAACAGCGAGTCTGGTATGAAAGGTAAAGTAAGAGGAGGGTCATGCACAATTAGGGACATGCTCTTATCAAGGTGATTCTTGTTGAGGTTATGGCCTCACTTTCATACTTCTGTATTTTATATTTTCTTTTTCTTGAAGTGAATGTTTTGAAAATATTATCCCACCTGAAAGAATCTGGTAATTGGTAAAATGAAGATTTGAGAAAGAAAACACTGCTGCAAAAAATCTGATTTAGTATCATAACTTTTATTCATTTTTAATACAGGACTTCATGACTCATCAAGGAGTAAGCCAGTCTATCATAAGAAGTTGTCTTTTCGTTCATTTTAGAAATTTCCCTGCTGTTATTGTGTGTGTGCTTTTAAAAAATCAACACTATTTGAAAGGAAGGGGGCTGGTAGTCTGTTCTCTTTCCCCTCCCCCTTTCCAAGTTCACTGTATTTGCCCTAAAAGTCCCTCTCACAGTTTTACCAATTCCTTCCTGCAGCCCATATTATTGAATGTTATAGCTTAGCAACAATCATCATTTCACATTAAACTTATAGTTCAGCTAATGTGATGTAATGGTCTCCATACCAGAATCTCTTAATTTCTTTTTCTTTCTTCCACACAACTGCAGACTGGAACCAAATGCTCAGTCAAATATCTTTCTTATGTAACTAACAGGAGGCGAGTGTTTTCCTGTTTCTCCTCCTCTCTCACCCTTATTCTCTATCTCCCTCTGAATTTATAGAACTGCCTTTAATTATAATTTAAGAGTGTGCTGAGGGCACATCAGTGATTCTCCAGATGGCTCAAACTGACCCATGAGAATACCTTTCTTTCCAAATTTGATATTTGAATAGCCAATATGTTCCTAGCAAGAACTGACTAAGCAGGTGACCTGTCCATTTGCAGTTACTTTCCATTTACCTGCTTTCTTTTTTTTTTTTTTTAAAGATTGTATTTATTTATTTGACAGAGAGACCCAGCGAGAGAGGGAACACAAGCAGGCAAGCAGGGGGAGTCGGAGAGGGAGAAGCAGGCTCCCTGCCAAGCAGGGAGGCTGATACGGGGCTCAATCCCAGGGCTCTGGGATCATGACCTGAGCCGAAGGCAGACGCTTAGCGACTGAGCCACCCAGGTGCCCCCATTTACCTGCTTTCTGATAATGAATACTAATATTCCTTGATATTATTGGTCCCCTAGGCATCTCTCTATATTTTCCCCTTTTGGAATTTTTTAATACTTAATCTGTGGATTAGTTGGAGGGAGGCCTTTAATTAAAAAAAAATTATTTCATTATTTAAATCTGCTTTTCCTTCCAGCATATGTTACAACTTCTGAAATGAAGGTCTTAAACTTCATGTCAAGGAATGCCAGATATTTATTCTCAAAGAATTTCTGAGAAAGTGAAAAGTATAGCTACTAATAAATGAAGAGAAAAGAAAGATGGGGAAGAGAAAGGTATTATGTTTTACATGTTCTTCCATTTCCTCTGATCAAATTCTCTGCCAACGTGTTTAAAATAAAGTTATATAATACCAATTCGTTACTGTAACCAAGTACTTTACCACCAGCAGAGATTCTGCTTTTTTTAATCCCAAGATAATGGAAAATAAGGACTCCAGAATGATCTTAAGAGCTGTAAATAAATCAGCAATGGCAAAGTATTCTTTAGAAATAGTAGTGTGTGTGTGTGTGTGTGTGATCCCATTGCCTTCTCTGGTCTAAAATCAACTAAATATAACAGAATAATATTTTTATAATAAGTAGGTGAAAATATTCTTTCTCAGTTTCTTTGAATTGTCAAAATGTTTTTATTGGGCCAAACTGAAACTAAGGAAGTAGAACTACTATTAAAATTCTAACAGAATGTAAAAATGTGATGTTTACATTCATATATAAGTTCATATATGAATAAACCTAAAAGCTTTGGTTTTCAGCGTCTATTCTGAATGTTCATGGTAATTCTACTAAATCATTTATTCCATTATTTGCTCACTTGACAGACCTACTATGTGAATTTATACTAGGGGAGAGAGTAGGGTAAGAAGAAGAAAACTAAAGGAATTTTGAGGATATTTCAGGCAGAGAGTAGCACATGAATGGAGAGGTGAAGCACCTTGCCACTTATGATGATTATCTTGCTTTCTCTACAGCATAGGAAGAGGGTCACAGTTGACATAGTTGAGAGACAGAATGTAGATGTCTTTCAATGCCATATTCTGCAAGTTGGATTTTGTCCTTTTTTCATAGGTAAGGGGGAAAATGGATACATTTTGAGTAGGTGAGTTTCACATATAATTGAATTTCTGTGGATATTCACAGTGACAGCAGTGTGAAGGGTTCCTTGAGAGCACCTGAAACTATAGACAAATACATATTAGGAGACCGTTGCCATAGTCAAGGTGAGAGATGAGAAGGGCCTGAATCAAAACTAGAGAAGTGGTGATTTACAAAGGCATAATTTATAGGTTGTAGTGATGATAATACATCAGAGATGAAAGAAAGACACAAGTCTAGGCTTTTTTCTTGAACAGCTGGTGAACTTCTAAAAAGGAATGTGGAAGGAAAGGCAGGTTGGTAGAAGATGATGAGATCAGTTTGGGACATGTTGTGAAGTATTAGACATAACTCAGTGGTAGACAATTGAGGCACATGGGTCTCAAGCACAGTGGAGAGAGGCCTGAGATGGATAAAAAGATTCGTTTGTCAGATTTGGGAGTCAACAGCATAGATGACTGTTGAAACCCGGAGAGTAATGAGCTTGCCCAGAGAGAGCCTAGTTGGAGGAAAAAGTCCTAATAACAGAGCCCTGGAGAACACAAACACTTAAGCTATCATTAGAAGAGAAATTAGAAAAGAATAATTTTTTTAAATAGGAAGGAAGACTATCAGGAGAGAGTCATGATTCAGAAGGGAAGGGAAAAAAACAGTTTCAAAATTAAATAAGATGAGGACTGAATGATAATATTGTCTTCACCCGTAATTATGTCATTGGTAAACTATGCCAGAGCAGATTAGTATAGTAGATTGCAGAGGCTGTGACCAGTAAAATTTAATATGCACCAATTTTATCAATGGATCAAATCATCATTTCTAAAAATGACTCAGAAATAACTTATTCAAAAGAATAAGTGCATTTAAAAATGAAAGTGTTTGTATATGCTATATGTAAAAAATGATTTCTAAAAGAAAATTCTTTCAAATTAAGAAAAATTCTGATTAAAATAATTGTATTTTGGGAATACGAAGCCACACTTTTGGCCAATGGATACTGGACTAGCTGTACACAACTAGAATGCTAAATAAAATATATAAAAATATATAAAATAATGTTTTCAGACACTGGACAATAGGCAGCACAAGGCAGTATATCTGGGAATGGAAATAAGAAAAAGCTCTTTCTTATCATGACCTGTGTTTTCTGGCAGAAGCAGAGGCAAGAGGAGGAATCCATGCAAAGCACAGAGATCTCACTAATCAGAGTTTGGAGAGGTTGGGGTATTTGCAATAGCAGGATAGAACAATGGAGAGAAAGAAGTACACTCAGCAAGAGCTCCAGGAACCTGCACAAGACTATCCTTGAGATTCAGTGTAATAAAAAATTGTCCATGTTAGGAACACTTTACAAGGTTGAGATAAGCACCAAGGAAGTATAAATTCAGCAACTGTTGGAGCTTGCACAGAGCTGGACCACATTCTGGCTCCAACCAATCAGGGTAAGAGACCTTGATGCACACCCTGAATAGTCAGATCAGAGAAAGACCATGATTTAGCATATGGCCTAATTTAGCTAGACAAAAAAACATGCTCAAGACCAGCCTTAACCAAGCTTAAAAACAAATGTTGAAAAGATCATGCTGATTCCCACATAGGTAGATTTCTGACCAAAACAAACTCAATACTCTTTAAAGGAAGATAATAAAATCCTGAATTTCAACAATTAAACATTCAAAATGTCTAGTATCTAGTAAAAAAACAATTACTAGACATGCAAAGAAACAGGGAAATAAGACCCATAACTCTAAGAAAAAAATCAATCAATAGAAATAGGCTCAGAAATCATTGAGGTGATGGAATCAGTAAGCAAGGTCTTTAACAGCTATTATAAATATACTCAAGGATTTAAAAGAAATAATGAACAAAATGAGAAGAGAAATTAAACCTATTAAAAAAACAAATGGAATTTCTAGAGTTGAAAAATGCAATATCTAAAATTCAAGTTCACTGGTTGAGCTTAAAAGCAGATTAGATGCTATAGAAGAAATGATCAGTGAACTTAAAAGCAGAAAAATAGATAGACTCCAAATAGAACACTGAGAAAACAGGTTTATACCAATACACTAGACACTTTAGATGAAATGGACAAATTTCTTAAAAAACATAAATTGCTAAAGCTGACATAAGACAATGGAAAATCCAAATGGCCCTCTTATCTATTAAAGAAATTGAATCCTTAATTTAAAATGTCACAAAAATAAAAGCAAAAAAAAAAAATCCAGATCTGAATAGCTTCACAAAATTTTATCAAATGTTTGAAGAAGAAATAATCACGATCATACAAATATTCCTTAAGGAAGTAAACATAGGGAACACTTCTCAGGAATTATATTACAAGATGGTAAGAATCATTTCAACAAGGACTTAACACAAGTTCTTAGAAAGGAGAGATTTCTTTCTGGACGTTGTGGTCAGGAATAGAGCTACAGAGAACCGGAAAGTTAAACTTATATTTAAAGGATTTCCATAGGCTGGAAATGGGTCATTCATTCTAACTTGGGGGAATGACATAAAATAACATGAAGCAAGAAAGCATATGTGCATGAAACAGTACATACAAATAGACAATATCACAGATTAAACAAAGGTGCCATAACCGTGGAGCACCTCCTGTTCCAGGTGAGGGAGTTTGAATTTTATTCCATAAACAGTTGTAAAGTCAATGAAAATTTTTGAGCATGGGAGTGACACATCATATAGAGATTTTGCAATCTTGATTTCATAAAATCTATTTGGACTGAAGGGAAGAAAGCTTAGTGACAGAGAAAAGAGGAAACATCTCTGAAATGGCTTGGAATGTTTCTTTGGGAATGGAGAAAAAGACATAGTGCCCAGAGGAATTCTCACAGTAGATTCAAAGAAGACCAGCTACAAACCTAATAACATTTTCTAAGTATTAAGGTAAAAATATATATGAGCTAGTCTAGATTCTAATTCCCAAGCTCAGAAAGAACCTCATATGGTGGACTAAGACCTCACTGTACGAGAAGATAACGATTATTTCAATTTATGCTGTGTTTTTGGTTGGAAAAGACACTTTCAAATTTAGTCCTATATATCTACACATGAAAATTTAGGTAAGATCCATGAAGTTCTCTCCCACAATTTTAAACATGAAGCCAGTTTCAAGTAAATTCATAATGGGAAGCAATTGTACATTGTACATTTACTGGATTTTCAAGTGATTTTAGGAGGGTGGATTTATCTACTGAGTTTGAAAATGATCAATATTGATTAAATCAATATTTGATGTCATTCATAGTTTTATTTTTTTGCTCTCAACAAGAAATTTGACAAATACCTTTTTCTCTCCTTAATTAACCAAGGCTCATGTACACATATCTCTGAGGTAGCATCTAATTCTCTGTGAATGTTAGCAGGGGACTAAAGCGGAAAAGAATTTGGTATGTTGTGATTTTCAGCAGTAAACAAATCACAGTGAAGAAAGCAGTAATTAACATTGTGAATTTGTTAATACCAAAATTGATATGAAAGAATTTTCTTGACAACCAGCCTAAAGAAAGACTTGCTGTTTTTATAGTAGTCTTCTTTAAAGAAAAATCAAAACAAACAAAAAATCTTTAAGAAATGAATAGGTAAGGGGTGTAGGATTTTTATAATTACTTTGAGTTTGTTCATTTGGCTGAATATAGAAAATTTTTACTTGCCCATTCATTCATTTATTCAACAAGCATATGCTGAGCACTGTTCTCTCTGGGACACTGCAATAGTTTGAAGTGAGTGAGTTCTAGAGCCAACCACAAGGGGAAGAAGGACATGTACTCATGTGACTACAGAAAATTACTGCGGGTAATATTGTAAGCAAAAGCTTCCCTTAAACATTTCCCTATGCTTGAAAACAATTCTTTTCAAACATTATGGAAACAAAAGAATGCATAACAACTTAAAATTTCTGTTTTACTATTCACATCAGTTCTCGTTCTGGTGCAAGCGCCCTCTCCTTAAGAATTCATATTGCACAAAACTAGTGAACATTTATTGTTTGACGAATACTGTGATAAGAGCTGCCCCTTTCCTGGAGAAACTCACAGAATAATGGTAGGATGCCTCCTGTTTGTATTGCACTTTACAATTTACCAATGGATTTATTTTTTAACCTATTTGGTCTCCACAACATCCTGTGAGTTTGGCAGGCAGTCAGTTCTATTTTTCTAGAGATAAGCTAGAACTCTAAGGCTTTGTTGTTTGTACTTCTGGTGAGTGGTGGTATCAAGACATGAACATGAATCATCTAATTCCTAATTCAGTGTTCTTTCAAACACAACACTCAGTACATATGTGTGTATGTGTTTGTAATATGTGTATCTATCTATCTATCTATTATCTATTATCTATCAATCTATCATCTATCTATCATCAATCTATCTATCTATCTATATCTCTCTATCTATCATCTATCTATCTATCATCTATGTCGTAGGAAATGGGATTAATGTAAATATATTCCCCTTCAAGTTCTCTGTCCTACGTAATTTGTGGCTAAGGAATGGCGAGTTTAAGAAAATATTTTCTTAAGTGAGGTCTCTCACTATATCAAATTGCAACTCTATAGTCAGGCATCTCATGTGTAGAGTGGTATAGCCTTTATAGTTATATAGGGCCTATTACATGCCAGGTACGTTTCTTAACCACATTGTATGTATTAAATCAATTAAGCATCAGGACAACCCTATGAAGTAACTTCTCTTTTTATCCCCAGTTTATATATGTATGTGCAAACTCACTTTATATATGAAACACAGAGAAAATAACAAGATGATACAATTAAAAAGTAATAGAAATGTAGTATGAGGCAATTTGGCTCCAGAGCTAGCCCCATAATATATGATGACATTTAAGAGGGAAAGAGTCTCATTAGCCAAGTTCGATGTCTGATAGAGACTTCAGTGGTTACATTTTAAGGCAAATATTAGTATATACCATGTATTACATATAAGGTGCATTTCAAACCCCTGCTTAATAACATCTTGGACAGAAACATTTTAAGGTGGATGAATGTAGAATGATCAAAAACATGAAGAAACTTCTAGAAGATTATGGCAAAACAAGCGTTGTTGTAGATGAGCACTTGGAAGCCAAGGGGGTGCTATGAAGATACTGAATGCTTAGTCTGTGGTAGAAAAGGGCATAATGAGTCCAAGAGGAAGAACCAATGTCAAAGGACACCACATAAGGAGTTCTCAGTCCAGGAAGGAAGGCAGATATGTCAGACACAATTATACTATCTTGAGGCATATGTTGAAATAGAGATATATGCATGGATGATCCAAAGAAGTTTCAGAGGAATGCTGATTTTACCAGTGGTAGGAAGAAAGGTCAGGAAAAAAAGACATGTCAGAGGCGACAGCTTCTAAAGAATGGATGGATCAGGCAGAAAAGGGGTTATGTAAGTGGTTACTACAATGTTTTGATTTCTAAAGTATTCAAAAGTATTTCAAAAGCATAAAATGCTTGAAGCATTTTAAATAAGGAATAAAATATTTTATTTTACTATTAAAGATAGTATATTTCAGGAAATTATCGGAATAACTGGTAATAGAGTCTTTTCTGCCACAAGCTTGAATTGGTAACAAGCCAACCACAAGGCAGCAAGTGTGTGAGAACAGGGGGAAGAGGCCATCACTACCAGGAAGTAGTGGGGAGGGTAGAATTTAATGAGCTTCTATTACAGGGTAGTTTTTTTGTTTATATCCTTTCACTGAGTTTTCAAAACAACCCCGTCAGGTGGTTTATGCCCATTTACAGATGAGAAAAGTCTAGAGAAGTATTTGTCACCAGTAAATGGCAAATCTAAAATCTGAATTCAGACAGGTTTATCAATTCCAAAGTTCATGCTCCATTCATCCTGACCTTTCACTCTAATCTCCTCAGGAAATACAGATATGGAAGTTCTATCAAGGACCTAAATGAACCTCTGCAGCAATGCTCAGCAAACCCATGCTCAGGGTTGGCCAAGTGGAACCTTTGGGAAGAAAGAATCAGGGGATTACCAAATCTTTCTTCCTCCTCCTGCATGTTCTTAGTTTTGGTAAGATTTGAAGCAAGATGTTCCTTTTGTTGCTCTACGTCTTCATCTCTGGATGTCTGATAGGGGTTGTAGGACCAGGGAGGACAAAGGAAAGAGGACTATGTAGAATTTGACTATGCATAAGGCTTTGAGGAAAAAGGGAAAGATTATGGCATTTCTACTTTGTGCAACTGAGTTCTCCAGAGCAGAAGAGCAGAGAAGGCTTCAAAGCAAAAGGCCCAGGTAGGAAAATGTCTGAATTTACTTGTATTAGCACCTAAACATAACTGTAGGTGACTGAATAAAGTATAAGTCTCACAGAGGTGAGGGTCCTTTAATGTACATCACCAGAGGTAGGAACCATTGCAAAAGCAAAGATGCATGCAGCCAGTCTTCCCATTTCTTCCTGGCATCATAAAGGGAAAGAAAGTGATGGAAAGTTCAGGTCGTTGGAAAGGAGACCTCTCCAGCTGGAACATCAGAGGGTAGAAGGAAATGTGTGCATAGGAACTGGGATTGACTAGAGATCCAAGGAAGTGGTAAATGTCAAGGAAGTTAATGAGAAGGATGCCAATCACCAGGTCAATAGTGCTTTTTACTACCTCTTATGAAGCTCTTACTCTCTCTTCCTTATCCAACATTCTCTTCTCACTCCTCTTACCAGGACCTTGATTCAGCTCTGAAATCTTTAACAGCTTCTTTTTGCTTACAGAATGATCCATGGTTCCCAAACAGGCATTCAGTATGCTCTACAATGTGGCACAACTTCCCTTTCCAACCTGGTATTCTACTCTTATTATGGGAAATCTTCACCATTAAATTGGTGTATGTCCCATTCCTAAATACTTTTGTGCTTTCCTACCTTCATATGTTGGCTCTCCATATTGCCTCTACCTAAATGCTCCTCTGCCTAGTTTCCCATTCTTGCTGCCTTTGAAACTTATACACAGAATGAAGCACACAAAAGTTGCCCCATAGAGCCTAATTGGGATTACATCTTTATGTCTCATCTCCTTTATATTTTGTAAACTCTTGAAGGTCAATAAAATGTCCATATAACCCATTATTCCAAGGCATAATTCCTTGTACATAATAGGCACTCAATATATAACTGATAAATGAAGATATTAAAAAGAAATTATGATTCTATTAACTAAGGAGATCTGGAAGGATCATTTGCTAGCATCTAGTCTAAAGCCTTCATTTTAGAGATGAGGAAACTGAATCTCAAGGAAGTTAATGATCTTGATCTTCATAATAACTACTTGAGCCACAGCCAGCAGTAAGAATAATAGCTAACATCATTTGACTACCTACCATACACCAGGCCCAGCTATAAGACTTCACCTATTTCAACTATTTTAACCTTTCAACAGTCCTATGAGGTACTCAACAGCTCATTTGATAGAAAAATAGTGTCATGCAGAAAGACTGAATAATTCATACCAAGTCACATACTTTTGTAAATAGCAGGATCAAGATTTGACCACACTTAGATTGATTCCAGAGTATGCACGCTTAACCATGACTCCATTCCATTGAGCCTGTTAATCTAGTCCTCATTCTACTATGCCATTCTAACTCCATTTGTTATCACAGTAGGGTATACAAATATTGGCTGACCCAGGCCCCTGCTGGCTTGTAAAAACGAAAGGCTTGTAAAAAATCACATACATGTAGGCATTCACTGATATTACTAGTAAAGCTAATAAAGAACATGTAGTACAATCCAACAGCAATGTGATTTCAGTTGAGAGATGTAGATCCTACTTAACAAAATTTAGTATTTTAGTCTCTACAATTCAGTTTTCCTTACAGCAAGTAACAAAGAGATCCAATAAAGAGAAACAGCCTTGGCTATTCTAAATCTACCATCTCTTCAATTTTTATTGTGCCCTACTTGAAAGGAAAAAAATATACCATATTGGTAGTGCTCATGGAGGTTTTTGGATTTAGGTTCTAGTTGATGATGATGATGATGATGGTAACAATATTTCAATGCCACATTTTTTTCTGTGTATGAGTAAGCTTATTTTCTAAAGCTTCAGAAACCAAAGCCTGTCTCAAGCAAGCCTATTTTGAATTGCTTTATGCTTAGTTTTCCCTGCTAATTAAATTCCAGTTTATAATTTATTACAGTGTTCCTTTTTCTCATTCACTGTATTTCTGTGTGAGCTATTTCTAGATTAGAATTTTGAAATTTTCTCAAGGAAATATAAACCTTGTCTTTCTGTTCATTATAAGAGTAACTGTGACCACAAGATAATTCTGGAAAAGCAATTAAGTAGTGCTTTGATTTTCTCCAAAGTTGTACATTTGTAGTTAAAATCTACAAGTCTTGGACATTACCCTATCCAGACCTCATTCATAGAGAGCACATTTTTCTCAACATCTTCTTTAGATGTCAGCACCTGCTTTCCCAGCGCAGCTCAAGAGACCCTCCAAAAACACAAACTTGCTCCTGTTTCTCCACTGCATACAGCCCTTCTGTATTTTCTCATTATCCACCCTCTTAGTGTGGCAACTTCTCCATGCTTTGGACCCTTTGTACTCTCTAGCCTCATTTCTCACCACCGCAGGTCCTGGCAATCAACTCACCACCATGTTGCCATTTTTGCAATAGGAAATCTAGAGAACAAATCTAATACTTCTTCCTCATGACCTCATCTCTCAAATATTTAAGTGCAGCTATTGTGTGTTACCGGAGTTTTCTATTTTCCAGGTTAATTTCTCTGATTCTGGACATTCTTCAATAATTATGCTCTAATGTGTCCATGTCTTGGTAAAATCTTTAAAACTGAATTCAATATTTTGTTAGGGTTTATGCTCTTCAGAGAACAGTGAGCTTTTGCTTTCCTCATTCTGCACACTAAATTTTCACTTACGGAAAACAAAATTTCATAAACCTTTTCATTATCCATAGGCATTCAATTTGCACTAGCCAACTAAAACTTTACATTGATTTTCATTATATTAAATTTCCCCAAATCTGTTCTTTGCATTTATTGTTTGAAATATAGATATGGTAATTTATATTTAATTCTGTTGCATTGCATCTCACTAATTTTTAACTTACCATTTCACCCTATTGAAAATGTTTTTCTTTCAGAATCCTATGTTTGTGTCATTTAAAATTGGATAAATAGGCTGTCTTTGTCTTCATTCAATTTATAGATAAAAAAGTTGAAAAGCACAGGGCCAAATACCTAGACTGCAGGCAGCTGTTATATTACTATGATTAAAGTCATAATTCACCATCTCTTCATGAAGAAGTTTAGAGCTTTGACAAATATACTCTTCTCAAGAGTATCAAATCACATTACATAGTCTTGGTGAAACCATGTTAGCTCTTTGTGATCCCAAAGCATCCTTATAATCATAATCCTTTTTGAAAGAACATTAAACATTGAAATCACAGATATGACCCCAGAATAGATCTTTTTCCTTTTAGAAAACTTAAACAAGAAAACTGACAGAAAAAAAAAATTCTGAGGAACCACCTCTACTTTCCATAAGTTTTTGAAGACAATTTATAATGACCATAATCATATCAGCAACTTATTATTATAAAAGATATATGATATAATCATCTCTTCACCTGTATTGCTATTTGGTGTTTTTCTTTTCTTTTTTTTTTTTTTTAAGATTTTTATTTATTTTATTTGAGAGAGAATGAAAGAGAGAGAGAGAGAGCATGAGAGGGGGAGGGTCAGAGGGAGAAGCAGACTCCCTGCCGAGCAGGGAGCCCGATGCAGGACTCGATCCAGGGACTCCAGGATCATGACCTGAGCCGAAGGCAGTCGCTTAACCAACTGAGCCACCCAGGCGCCCTATTTGGTGTTTTTCTTAACCACAGTGACTCTACTCTTCCTAATGTGGAAATTATTTCTCTTGATAGAGAAGATAAAAGTAAAACAGTTCATTTCCTAAGGTCTGAGTTTGTTTTAATTTTATCTGTATTTGTCCAAATCACACTAAATGAGAGTTGAAGAGTGCTCAGAATTGTTTAAAAAACATTTTTTAAACTCTGCCTCCTCCAGCAGAGTTTCTGAAGGCCATACCCTGTCTTCCGTGAGCCCCCAATTTCCCCAGACTCACGAAGGAAGGTCAAATGGGTTTTGACCATGTGTTTCTGAATGTGTGGATGGATGAATCCCTTGATTTGGGGTTGGTCAATGGTGCTCCTTTGTCAGAGCCACTCCTGTTTTCATGTCCTTCCTTCTTCTCTGTCTCTCCTGTCTCTGGTGTCACAGTTGCAGCTTGCCACCCTTACGCTTTCTGCTACCCTGCCATGGGCTGTTGGTGCACTGCCTAGGTCACCATGGTTTCTCCTGCTCCTGCTCCTGACTACTCTGAAGTCACTGCTGCTTCCTTGTCTTGTCTCCTTGATGCAAACAAATCACCTTGCTAAAGTGAAGGAATGTCTTTCTCCCACAACAACTTGTGTGGGAGTGTGCTATTACTTCCTCTTCTTCCTGGGATTCTCACACAAATCCTGGTAGATGGGGTCAGCTGAGTAGTACACACCCAGGCATACTCCAAACTCTCCCTCCCTTTTGACAGAGGCTCATTATATTTCAGCACACTCCTGGATCTAAACTCTCTACTACACTGGGTTCAGGATAATCCAAGATAATCTCCCTACCTCAAGGTCAGATGATCACCGGCATTAATTCTACCTGCAACATTTATTCCCTTGCTATGTAACTTAATATATTCGCAGGTACCAAGGATTATGACATAGACATCTTTAAGAGACCATTATTCTGCTTACTACATCTACTATCCTGTAGGCTACATCTGTCTATAGGAAATACCTATGCCTTGCTCTAACAAACAGAGTTCTGTCTGACCCCAACACAGCCACTTCAATGTACTACCACAGGGCACCTGAGCTTTCTTAGGCATGACCAGGTACCGACTTCTCTGTAATATTCAACTTCAAGGAACACATTTCTGAGTGGTCCTCTCTCTGGCACCCAACCAGGAATGCTATTGTATCTCTCCTTCTCCCTCTTAGAAATAATGCCCGTATAGATCCTCTCGCCAATCTCTGATCCTTTCTTGTAATCCTTCACCTGGATTAATAGGTCCAAAAACCATTTCTATAACATTTTCTTTGTAAGTCCTGCAAAAGGAAATTCATCTTAGAACTATCTTAGTATTTGAAAATCATTTTATTGGCATCTTAATAGAAATGTAATTTTTAACATCCTGTTACATGGTACCTTCAATTGTTTAGTATTATGATTCTGCAGTGAATGTTCTTATACACACATCATTTCAAAATTGTTCAAGATGTTAGATAAGTCCAAGAAATGAAGTTAATGACTAAAAAGGGTCCCCATTTTGACTTCTGATGGACATTGCTAAATTGATGTTTATATAGGTTTATCCTCCTATATACAAGTACACTAATTTACACTTCCAGAAGCAAATAATTGTGAAAGACTGTTTTCCCACACTATTACTAACAAGACTTGATGTCTACTTTTTGGGTTTTGCCTATTAAATTGATGCTAAAATATATTTTATTGCATTTCCCTTCCTCTAATTGGAAATGGACATGTTACGATTGAGAGCTATTTGCAATTGTAGGCATTTCCCGTGTGCTTTTTTATGTTTTAGAATGTAGAATATTCTGGTCATTTTTAGCTGACTTTTGAGAATTCAAGTGGCATGAGGCCAAAGTGTAACTGGAACTAATCTTGAGAATCTCCCCAGGGGAAAGTATCAGGAAAAGAGGATATGAGGCAACAAGTGTCAATAACCAGAGCCCCAGACTCTATTGGAATTCTCTGATTCCCTTAAGTTTTATTGACCACTTACAGCTTGAAGAGTAATAATCATGAAGATTTTCTTATGACTCTAGTACTATCTCTTTCTCTCAGGGGAGGATACAGAAGTGGAGGCTCCATTCCAAGAAATATAGAGGAAATCTTTCTTTGACTGGGGCTCAATTGAGTAAGGGCAGGGTTAATATTACAAGATCCTGAATTAAGAAGGAACATTCTTAAGGATTCTTATATCTTAAGGATATGAGCAATCCTTCAAATGTGCACAAACTCTTAACTACAATTTATTATATTTAAATGGATAGGAAACAGATGACCAAATTATTTAGGCCTATTTTCAATTTAAAAATATCAGGAGCCTATAAATATCAAAATAAAATTGATCCTTACTTAGAAAACTTTAAGTTTTGTGTTCTTTCTCAAGTTGGAGAAAATGACTATAATGCTTTCTGTGTTATTTCAGATGAACATTGACATTCAGTGCCCTTTAGTGTGGGATCTTACACAATTCAAGTTCTATATTGAGCATATAATTTATGTCCAATGACACGCTCTCTTGAACTGCTGAAGGAAAAAGACTCCTTCCCTGTGAAAAATATAGATCCAGGAAATGAGAATGCAGACTTCAGGTATTTTGATCTATTTAGAGAATCCTTGGTTCTGAATAATCCAAATAGATGAAGTTTTGTGAAACTATTTAATAGTGATTAAAGTTGGATCAAAAAACATCCCAAGGATAGTATAATTTACCATGTTTGAAAAAAATTTTTATTTGTTTCCAAGGCTCTTGCCTAAACAGCATAATAATTTTTCTCAGATGATCTTTCCTACACCATTTATTCGATTAGGACTGCACCCAAAATAGTACCGGTAGTCCTCACTTTGCATGGTAGTGCAGGACCATAGACATGGCCATGCAAGATGACACTATACAGAGTAATCTTAATAACTGATGGGAAAAATTGCAATTGCTCCATGACCTTTAAAAATGTTTGTCAAAACTTTAAAACTCTCTTAGTTTATAAATGTATAGGAAAATGTAAAAAAAAAAGAGTAAAAATAATATTTACTTAGTGCATGTTAATTAAAAATATTACAGCCATTGAGAGTTAAAATTATTTCTCTGTATTTTCATCAAGAGCTGTTTGAACAGTACTTGGCTTCTCCTTGTCATTGTATAACTTAAGATACAAAGGAGCATCTTTCCTGCTTTGGGGAATTGTCATAGTGCTTTCTACATTTTGATCAGCTTCAAACATTTTAGCCTGTGTGCTTTCAATATTGTGAAACAACTCTGGGAGTTCTTTTAATGTGAAAAAGTTACTTTCTTGAGGATGGCTTCATCTTTTTGTCACAATCACTTTCCTCGCTTGTGTTGGTAAGTTCACCTTCTCTATGTTTTTACCAAGTTTCTCTGACTGCATGTCTACAGTCCATCAAATGGGCTAATGCCAACATTCCCACAGTTGGCCATTTCTTCTATAGTTCCTTTATGTTCATTCAACTGGCTATCACTTATCTCTTCACTGGCCTCTCATCATTGGCCAATTCACTCTGTTAATTATCCATTTGTGTAAAATGTCACTTTAGGTCTATCACCCGGAGACAAGGAAACAACACAACTACACACTTTGCTGTCTGTATGTGAACTGACCAGTGATGTGCAGTCTGTTAACCGATCACAGACAAATTTTAAAAGTGACATGATTTGTTGCTGATTATAATGCTTATCTGTTATGGACATAATGATAGTTGATGGAAGAGCTAGCAGGAAGTTTGTACTGTATGCACTCACTCGGTTCATATGCCATAGTGATTGAAATTTGAACCATGTTGTTAGAGGACTGGTGTTGATAAACCATGGTAGCTGAAATTCATGCGTATGGGAACTGTGCAAAGCAAAGATTGACTTGCTGTAAATAGGAATGATGTATTTACTTCTTTATTCATAGGGTCTGCCTTTTGGAAACAAATAGCTCTTTTTTCTAAGTGTAGTTTAAGAAAATGGCAGAAGAAAGTGGACAAAATACTAGGACCTGATGAAAGATCATTCTGTTGAAAGCTCTGCATTTTTCCTTATTTTCCAAATAATTTACATAATATCTACTATCCCAGGAATTTCTCTAAAAGCTTTACAATCGTCAGCCTTTTTAATCATCTTCGTAACAATGAAGTAGTCACCATTATTTTCCCCTCTTAAAGATGAAAAAATAGGAACAAAGGAGTCACTTGCATAAGGTTTATAGCTTGCAAATGGCAAAGCAAGATTCAAACCCAAGCAGCCTGGCTTTGCAGGCTGTGCTTTCAACCACTGCATAGTGCTGCCTTGTGTCATCAATCTGCGTTGCTAATTCTGCATAGTAACACATTATCAGGTCCTTGCTCTTCCTGATAGAGTTAGGTCTACCTCATTCATTGTTGTAGTTTATGACTGTAGATGCAGAATTCAGCGCAGAAAGCTGATATTATTTATGACAGAGATTACGAGGGCTCCACAGAGCTTAGGGGAGAAGTTGTGCCTTTCTTTCAGGAGAACCACGAATGCAAAGGGAATGATTTGGAAGAAAGGGATAAAGCTGGTGACGTCTCAGGGTCTGAGTTAACGAGCTCAGAGGGTCAGAAGGGTGAAGTTCCGAGCATGGAGCTCTCCCTGAAGGTAGAAAAAAAAAACCCACCAGGGATCACGGAATGAATAAATGATTTACTCCATTTCTACTCAGATTACAAGGGTCTCTTTAAGGTAACACTCAAGTTCACGTCACTGAAATTTAAATGGCATCAATTTTACTTTGCTTTGCAGACAACTGTCCACAGTTCCAACCACGAAACCTGAACATTATAAATTTAGTGAACCTGACAAACATATTAATAACTAATATTAAGTAGACACAACTGTCAGAACACAGCAAGTTCAAAAATATTATCCCATTTCTTTTATTAAATGTCTGGGGAATACCAGTAATCAGATAAATTAACCTGCTTCTTTGGAATTGTGGTTAAAGATTAAAATGGTTGCTTATTTTTAAATCTTCTTGTGTTTCATGGCCACTTCCTGAGTGTCTGCTTGGTGCCTAGCAACTGCCAACCATCCAATTTTCAGTGCTAATCCTTTTCTCTTTGGCAAATAAAAAGGAAAAAATCAAAGGTTATGCAGGTTGTTACTAGAAACAACTTATTTCATAGAATAATATGAATGACCTAGAATAATCCATTCATGAATAGAAGGGCACAAAGAAGAACACTGTACAGGGTCTATTTCTCATGGAGTCTTTCACCAATTTCCAAGGCCAGTTCCATGAGCTGTGAGAATTCTTTTATTATTTGTATAATAAATCTTGGTCCCGAGTGATTTCACTTAAGAGGAGGAAGAAAGGAGAAGGTCAGTACTGAATAAAAACTAGTAAAATTGTGTGCAGGTGGTGGGTGGTATGGTAAAAAGCATATGAACTAAAGACAAGAGACAGATTTGTGTTCCAGACAAGTGATTACCCCAGGTGGGCATCGGTTTTCAGTAAGAAGAAAGGATTGAGCTATTTGATCTCTAAATTCACTTTAAGTTCAGCATTTGAATAATATTACAAAAGCACTTTAATTATTTCAAAGTCATCTAAAAAACTAACATTCATTAGCTCATGACACTCAATGCTGAAATGCCTCCACTGGCTTTCCATTTCTCTTAGAATAAAACCCAAATTCTTTATCATGGCCCAGAAAGCCCTGAGTGATCTGTCTCTCCACAACCTTTTCTCCATTCACACCACTCTCCGTTCACATGCCCGGTTCAGTTACCCACACTTGCAAAGCTCAAGTCTGCCTTGAGGCTTTGCCCTTCTTTTCTTTAACATCCTCTGTCCATGTCTAAGCATATCAAGGCCCTCAAGTTCTTGTCCTTTGGGTCTTAGCTCAAATGTCACCTCCTCCTTCTCAGAGAGGCTCTCCCTATCCAGCTGACTTAAAGGAGGCTTTCCCAAATTAATCTCTATCACCTAGCCTAATTTAATTTTCTCTGTAACAACTTGCAGTGGTTTTATTCATTTACTAGTCCTTCATTTGCTTTCTCCTAAACAAATGCATAAGCTATGAGAAAGCAGGGATCTTATCCATCTTATTCCTCTGTGTACCCTCTGGAACAGTGTCTGATAGGCACTAAATAAGTATTTTGAGAATAAATGAATGATCATATGCCAAAGCACAATGTTTGGTACATAGTGAGCATTCAGTAAATATTTTCTCAATGTAACTGAATGAGTGAACTTGGTCACCTTCTTATAAAGGTGATGGATGAATTATTTATTATCTATTCTGTATTAGTTTCCTATCACTGCTGTAAACAAATTACCACAAACTTGATGACTTAAAACAACACAGTTATTATTTTGTAGTTCCGGAGATCAGAAATCTAACATGAGTATCATGGGGCTAACATCAAGGTATTGACAGGGTTGCATTCATTCTGGGGATTCTAGGGGAGAATCTATTACTTTGCCTTTTCCAGCTTGTAGAGGCTGCCTGCATTCCTTGGCTCATAGACCCTTCCCAGCTTCAACACCAGCAATGGCCAGTTGAATCTTTATCATGCTGTATCATTCTGACACTGATTCTCCTGCCTCCCCTATGATTCTATTGGGCCTAGTTGGATAATCCAAAATAAGCTCATCTAAAAATCCTTAATTTAATCACATCTGCAACATTCTTTTTGCCCTGTAATGTAACATATTCATAGATTCCAGGAATTAGGACATGGACATCTTCTGGAGGGTCATTATTCTGCCTGCCACATTGTCATTTTGAATGATTCTGCAACAAATCACACTTGTCTTGGGTAATCTATGGAAACCTCTTATCTTTTAAACATGCTACATGGTCACATTCTGGGGAGGATTCCCCAGAATCTTATATCTCATTTTCCTATCTTAGGGCTATGGTGGGTGAGTAATGCTACTTTGCATACATTGAGCAAAAGGTTTACACTCCTGCCACCTATGCATTTAAACAGCCTAAAAATAAGCGGATGTTGACATCTTTGGACAGGCTAAAAATCTATTTCTGTTACTGGTAGAGGATAATTACGAGAAAACACGTTCCATTCCAACCCCATCACGAAAATAAGGACAACACTACTGTATATTGTAAGAAGATAAAATTCAGTGAGAGTCAAGGAAATTGCACCATTATTAGAAGGATCTATCTTAAGCCTGGAAGGCAGGGGGGAGAAGGGCTGTATGATAGACTCCAAAATTTGCACTGACTTAAGGCAGTTCTCTTCACTTGCCTAGGCTAAGTCAGCCTGTACAATTAAGCAAACCTGGGGGCCTAACACATTAACTTGCTATCGATATATTCTAACTGCCTTGGCACAACTAGTGTTTCTGGCATTATTTATGAAGGCAGTCTTGCTATATTTGCACAGCATGCAGCATTGTTCGTAGCAAGCTACAGATTATTGTCAATGAGTAATGCCCGAGAAGCTCCTAACCCTTTGTGCTTATGCCTAATAACTAAATAGCAATAGCTGTTTTTCTGTGTTCTGCTTAAGATTATAGCACAGCCATAAAGAAACTACTAGTGGCAAGATCCATTCAGCATCAGTGACTACCACAGCAAAGTTACGAGTTCTTATCGTTCCCTGTTATATTATAAACAACGTTCATATTAAGATTTCTTTAAGTTGATGAATCCTAAATATGGACATCAAATTTTCTAAAATCTCCTATTACTTGAATTATTAATCAAGCCTAAGTCTATAGTGGGTCTTGCTTGGGAATTTACCTTTGGGAAGAATAATCACAGAGAAATGGGAATTCCTATAAATCATTCTTACCTCTGAATTATTAAATATTGCATGGAAGTGTATCTTCTAACATTCAATGGAGGGTTGGGATTTTTCTCCTGCTAACCTTTGTCAGAGAGCTTCAGAAGAGGGCAGTGGATCTCAAAATTCCCATTTCACAGCCCAGTTTGGTAAAGGCAAAAATCCCTCAGAGATTTCCCCTTTACCTCTTCTTAAAGGCCACATAGAAACGCTTGATCAAAGTTAACAGGAAAACCAGTGCTCCCTTGGCTAAAACACCATGAGGGCAATCTCTGTACCTGCTGCCTAGTTTAACCTTCTCTGTGAGATCACCACTCAGTGGAAGACTCATGACTTACAGAAGATCATATAAATGAAGTGCCACAAACACTGGACATGGAGACAGAGTATGATCCCGGGCTCCTGGGATCGAGCCCCACATTGGGCTCCCTGCTGAGCGGGGAGCCTGTTTCTCCCTCTCCATCTGCCTCTGCCTGCCACTCCCCCTGCTTATACTCTCTCTCTCTGTCAAATAAAAAATAAAAAATCTTTTAAAAAAATAATAAAGCAATATATAGCTTTATTTTGAATCTTCTTGAATATTGCGGATCCATTTCTTAAAGTTTTTGATACATATAACTAAATCTCTAGTTTATAACAATTTTTAATTACACAATCTGGTTCATTATTCTCTTCAAACACTATTAACTGTATCAACTTTGGCTAACTTAAGAGACAATATTACAGCATTTTATTTTGCATTTCTTTGATAACTAGTAAGGTTGGAGATTCTTATCATATATTTATGAATCATTATACTTCTTTTGCAGTGGTCTTTTTAAATTCTTTACCTATTTTTTCCATTGGGATATTTATCTTTTCAGTAATTCATTTTTTCACTCAACAAATTTTTATTGTCTGCAGTGTGCCAGACAGTGGGCTAGATTGAGGGAAAAGAATGTTGGAGGTTAAGGGGGAGATGGTGTGTTTCTGCTTTGTGGAAAATTATGTTCATTTTACATACATTTACAAAATCTCTTTATGTATTAAGGCTACTAATCCTTTGTTATGTGTCATTAACACTTACTGGTTTGTCATTTGTTAATTTTGTGTTTGATAAGTATTGTTTTATGGAAGTTTGGGGAGATATCATTTGTACTTTTCTTCATTTTGGGGGGGCAAGAAAGGGGTTTATTTTTCAGAGAACTTCCTCACCAAAATATCCAGCCATTGTTCTTCACATTTGCTTGCATTTTCACTCTTTTCATATAATTTTCCCATTTGGATTTTATTTTGATATATGACATGAGGTTTTAGAACCTTCTTATTTTTTCAAATGTAAATTATCCCAGGACCATGAACTAATGATCTGCTATTTTCTCATTGTTTAGAAGCTCGTATTTATCATATAGTAACATTTTATAAATATCAGAGTCTAAGATTTCCATTCCATTTCATTGTTTTGTCTATTCTTAGACCAATATCACAGTATTCATTATTAAAGCCTTAGGTTTTAGTATATGAGAGTGCCAATTCTTGCATTTTTTCACTCTTTTTCCTGATCCAGGATAACTTTATTATAAACATCAAACATACAAATAAAAGACTCCTATGGAATCTTTGATTGGAGTTGGCATAATTTCCCTTTAGACTAAATCTACCATATTTAGTTCCACTCCCCTCTATTTCCATTTGCTAAGCAATACTTCCTAATTATCTTTTACTCCACAGTCCCTTAAAATACATAACCCTAATGCCACACCTTCCAGGACCACACTAAAAAGACCTGTCAATTCAGGTCTTCTGTTTCAAACTTGACCTCGTAAACGAAGAGGGTTGTAGGAAAAAAGAAAAGCTGTTTAGAACTTAAAAGGAAGATTGTTTCAAATCCAAATTTTATTAGCAATGTAAATTTATAAATCAAGGTAAATAAAATGCACTTAATCTTCTTTTTGCTGGTTAAAATTGTACAAAAATTTGATATATTTTATTGCAAAAGAAAAGTATTTCAGATACTTTATGATTATTAAAAGATTTATTGACTAGTCTGATCCTATATAGCATTGTCCTGGAGGATAGAACAAATAGATGTTCCCTAACATTCTTATTTTAACTATGAGAGATGCATTTGGTTCAGATGGCTATCTCCTGGAGCTTTTCACTGAAAACATGTATGCAACTTTTTGCTCCTTCTGAATCTACTACATGTTCCACATTGCTCTTGTCCCTAGCTGTCTGGTCTGCAACATTTGCCTCTTGCTTGCTTTGGTCATCTTCTTTGTACATGCTTATGAAAGCACAAGCTTAAGTACAGGATCACAAGCAAATGTCTATATAATTTCCATGAGCCTTGGAAAAAAAATTAAATGATGAACTCATCTAAATTTCCCAGAGAGTATCAGCAGATAAAGAACCATCTTTATTTTCTATGAACCTTGATAAGTCTGAATAGTTAGGTTGCTACCATTATCCAGGTATAAGCAATAATAGCTTGCTTAAAACTTTGCAGTCCATTCCAAATAACACAACTCACAAAAACAAATAAACAAACAAACATGGAATTCACTAAGTATTCATCCTTTGCTCTCTTGGCACCTAAAAATAGGTCAAATTTCTTACTCAAATGTCCAAAGAAATTTTACCTATGTATGTTAGGCTTTTTGTCATTGTTTTCTTTTCAAGAACTGGGTTGAAGCAAATCAGGTACCTCTTAGTTAAAGCACTGCAAGTAATTCCAATGGAAAACAAAGGGCTGCTAAGATAAAAGACCAGCCATGAAAACAGGCAAACACTCAGTGAGCCCTTCTATGTGATGTTTGTGTTTTCATGTGCATTGATCTCAACATTACCACCTTTTAAGTAGTTAGTTTCTCAATTCCAGCAACTGTGTCTCTCTGGTGATTAGCATGGGACTTGGTATTTGAAGGATTTTCTTTTTTTTTTTTAAAGATTTTATCTATTTATTTTACAGAGAGAGACACAGCAAGAGAGGGAACACAAGCGGCGGTGGGGGGGGGGGGGAGAGGGAGAAGCAGGCTTCCTGCTGAGCAGGGAGCCCAATGCGGGGCTCGATCCCAGGACCCGGGGATCATGACCTGAGCTGAAGGCAGACGCTTAACGACTGAGCCACCTACGCGCCCAAGGATTTTCTGCAAGTGTTGACAGACTACCCCAGTTTCTTTGTTTATTTCCCTGGAAGCTCTTACAGTAGCACTGAGAAACCTAGTCCCATCTTGGAAAAATCATCACTGAAGTTTTCCCTGGGGAGTCTCAGAACTTGAACATGCCACCCCCACAATGCTGTGGGGTCCTTAGCAAACGCCATTACTAAAAATACGTGTGTAAGAACTGAAGTTCTTACTCACCCAAAGAATCACAAGGGTACCAAAGGCCAAAAAAATCTGCCTTAGCCATGCAGGCATCAAACTGACTGTACATTCCAAGTAGATCCTCTTCAAAATTTTCTTCTCCAAAGCCTTTGAAATGTCTTATTTTTTCCCAATTTCAATTGGCAATCACTGTGTAACTGGACATTATTTCATTTATATGTAAATGAAATTATAGTTTCATTTTCATTTATGTTTCACTTGAAGGTGAAAAAAGTCACTATGTCTGGCTTATTAAAAACTAAACAATTAAGTAGAATGAGTCTCCCTACATAGACTAAAGATAGAATTCTAAGTTATACTTATACTTTTCAATTTAATGACATGATCATATTGAATTAGACTTGTGACATCATCTAAAATGTCTAGAGTTTTCTTACTCAGCAAATTTTTAGTCCACTGTCCTTATGAAAAGTTTGGGAACTCATTGTCTCACATTTTCTTTTTTCTGACCCCACATTGATAATCAGAGTCATCACACATTTTCTTGGCAATTTCTTCAAGCAGGAGATAACTGCTCCTTTGAAGACAGGTTGCTGAATGTAAATTTTACCTGGATTTCATGGAGTCACTTACCTCCTATGATTGCTTTATTTATGTTTAAAATAATTTTTAAAATTCCTACCTTACCCTGGATCTTTGTCATGGAACATTCTACTGGTATAATATTACAATAGAAGTTGACCAAACTTGGGCGCCTGGGTGGCTCAGTTGGTTAAGCGACTGCCTTTGGCTCAGGTCATGATCCTGGAGTCCCGGGATCGAGTCCCGCATCGGGCTCCCTGCTCGGCAGGGAGTCTGCTTCTCCCTCTGACCCTCCTCCCTCTCATGCTCTCTGTATCTCATTCTCTCTGTCTCAAATAAATAAATAAAATCTTTAAAAAAAAAAAAAAAAAAAAAGAAGTTGACCAAACTTGAGTGACATAGACTTCAAAGGGTCTATGTAAAAGGTCATGCAATTAAAATATGTAGGGCCTTGCTTAATTAAACAGATAAATGCTCAGGAACACATAATCAAGTTAAGTATCCCTTTTATGTACTGAATTAACTAAAAATAGGTGACTTGAGTTAATGTTACATGTAAGCAGCCTAAAGTTAATTTTTAAAATAAATAAAAATAAGGACACCTAGGTGGCTCAGTCGGTTAAGTGTCTGCCTTCAGCTCAGGTCATGATCCCAGGGTCCTGGGATCCAATCCCTCATGGGGCTCCCTGCTCAACAGGGAGTCTGCTTCTCCCTCTTCCTCTGCCTCTGCCCCCCACTTGTGCTCTCTTTCTCTCTCAAATAAATAAAAATCTTAAATACCCAGAAATTTTGCAGGTCTTATAAATAGTAATAACAAATATTTACATATTAGTTACATTTTTGATGTGCTGAGCACTTTATGTATATCAGACCTCTTTAATCTTTACAACAACTTTAAGTTAGATACTATCATGCCCATTTCACAGATTAAAAAACTAAGGTACAGGAAGGTTAAGTAACTTGCCCAAAGTCACAAAACTAGTGGCATCAGAGCCCAGATTCAAACTCATGCCACCTGACTCCAAACTCATTTTCTTAATCAGTATGCAATGCTACCCCTAAAGCTTGTTCCCAGGCAGTTTCCCAACCAAGCATTATCCAAGAGCCTGACCTTGCTAAACTTCTACTGTCAAGTGAGTTGTGACGAATTCACAAAGCTATGCAGGTTGGAATCCATAGTCCTGCAATAACACCCAAAACTCCTTCTTGGCCTGAAAGTAACCAACAGATGGAAGGTCCTGATTTAGAAATGCCAGATTTAGCAAATAAAAATATAGGATGCCCAGGTAAATTTGAATTTTAGGCAAATACAGTTTTTAAAAATATAAGTATGTTCAGGTTCAGGATATGGTTATGCCCCTATATCGCCGCTCCTGCCCAGCCAACTAGCCCCCCTTGGTAGCAACTCATCGGGCCCACTGCCTAAGCAGTATGACTTAATGGACTGAATTACAGGGAAGTCCCTTGTCCAAAAGGTTTCATCCATCTTTTTATATTTCAAATGCAGACCGAGTCACAAAGGGTAAGGTATTTTGATGCCAAAACATCAGCAGAAATTGTCACAAACTCCTGGTGGTCATTTTCACTCCCACTACACTCCTGGCCCTCAATCCTCAGTGCAATGAACTATTCAAAACTTCACATTGAGAAGAATGTCTTTCTCATTCAATTGCTTTCCGGGTATTCAGTTTCAGTTATAAAATGTAAAGACCAGATGGACATGGTCTTTGAACATCTGAGGACAGAATTTGGTCCTGGATGTTTTGTGTAGACAGCCTTAAAGCCTACACTGGGGATCAGGCCAAAACGCATGATTCCACGTAAAATTAATTACCGGGTAAGCTTCCCATTACTGAGTTCACAGTGGCCTTGAAAAATATTGTCCTTCGAGGTATGCCAAGTCAAAATCATGCAGAGTGCTATTTAATTGATGCATTGAGCTTAAAAGCAGCCAACCCCATCATATTAGCCCTGTGTTGGGCACATCAGCAACAGCTCAATAAATAACTTGTTGACCGAGTGACTGAAGGGGTATTGGAAAGGTACTGGGTGATTCTCTGCTTCATGACCAGATGTCCTTTCAAGGCTAAACCCAGCAGGGCAAGGGAAAGCTGCTGAAAATTATTCATGAAAGCAAAAGAGAAGAGAAACACATTATCCGCATTCTATGGTGAATGCATAAGCATTGGAAATGGGAGTTGTCACAACAGTGAGAGCAGAGAAAATGGCACAGGATTGGGAGTTTGGACGCTTGGATTTTGGTCCTTTGCCAACAACCCTGTGGGAGGCTATGGAAAAGTTCATTTATGTTTTCCCTGGAAGTCTGGCTAAACGTTTTCTAAGGACACTTCTATTCTTTAATTTTACAATTTTTCTTCTGACCCAGGTTTATATGCATTTAAGCATCAAGAAGGTTTAGTTCTCTCTCTGCCTCTTTTCAAGTATTGATTTGCTGCTTTGATTCCTCAACTTTCTAAGTGTATTTCATACTTGAAAAATGTGACATCAATTTCTTATGAATAATCCCAATTGTAAAGGAGTTCAGCTAGTTAGGTCAATCAGTGCGGTCTTAGAGTTGTCATATGATCGATCCTTTTATAGTCATTCATTCTTTTATTCAGTGAATGCTGAAATTTTTGTCAGTAAATAGTTAATAGTTATTAAGAACCTACTACATATTATGCAGTGAACCAGGTGCTGGTGAGAAGTATCTTATTCTCAAAGAGCTTATAGTCTGTGTAGAGAAACAGGAATGTAAACAGAACTTCAACACATTGTGGTAGGTACTACAAAAGAAGTGTTTACAGAGAGCCATGGTAGGCCAAAAGGAAGGGGACCATCTCCTATCTGAACCAATCAGAGAAGACTGGTACAGAAGAGAGACCGCTTGAGCTGAACCTTGAAAGATGAGGTTGTCAGAAGGGCTAGAAGAGGCGTTCCATCAGAAAACGCAGTATTATTCTACAATAACATGCACAACTTGTATGGGCTTGAGGATAAAGTGACGTTGAGAAGGCTCAAGAGGCCAGGTTTGATAGCTAAAACACACCAAATTAAGAGAGAAACGAGGGATCAAAATAGAAAAAAAACATAAAAATGTGTTAAAATAAGTATGTATGTTTGTGGCACAAAGGTGCAAGTGAGATTAAGAACATGAATCCTCGCCCTACAGAAGATTGTACTGAACAGCACACGACCTTCCACAGGCCAGTCTTCGGAGCAGACATCTTGCTGTAGCTTCAACCAATGATTCTGTACTGAGTTTCTCATTTTCCTTAATGCTAGGCCTTCACAAGGCTTACGTCTCTCTGACCCTCAAGCTAAAGTTGGCCTTCCTTCCCCAGCAAGTACTCTCCATCGTGTGACCCCGTTGATCACAACTTGTAAGTGCCTTGTCTATTCATCTGTTTATTTGCTTTGAACTCGGAAACGATATGGTTCCTTCCACAGACAATGATCATTTGAGCTTCTGCTTCTACCCTTCAGTAAAGCATCCATTTCCTGGGTGCTGCAAACCGATTGGTGCTTCCCACTGTGTCTGGCATATCAAAGCCAAAAATCCCACGGTAACAGCTAGGAGCAGGAACCATATTTTCTCCTGACACTGCACTAACCATCACAACATCTCATATTTCCAGGGAACTTGTAATCCTTCAATAAATAATGGTAAAAATTGCTATTTCATATTTGTATTACATTTTATATCTTAAAAAGCCCTGAAGTTGGCTCCTCAGTCCTAAAGAAACCTGTTTCTTTCTCTCCTAGAATGAGTTAAGGTGCTAGAATGGGAACAGATGGAAAAAAGTGATATAATTAGGAACCAGCAGGAACAGTGGCTTTCCTATTTGTACTGCATGGTTCCTTTCATTGAGTGTAATGTATGAGCTCCAGTATAATATGTAATGTGGTCATCAATTTTAATTTTGCTAGCCATTTATTTGACTGTTGCTGCCATTCTCATCCGAATCTTCAAAGGGCACTGCCAGGATGATTAGCACAGCCACCAGCTCTTTCTCCTGTAATATCACTGAATCCGATCAAACGATTTTCTTTGCAACTTAGGATCACAGGTAGAGAGCTCTTGCACTCACTCACTCTGATAATCATTTGTCAAGAAGCACAGATTTTAGAAGAGTAGTAATCACAATTGCACATTCTGTCTATAACTCATTTAATACAATAATAATGCTAATATAACTCATGTCAGACAAATTATTTGGTCCTATTCCACATGTAAATAGTTATAGCGCCTTAGATTGCATACTCCTGCCTCTGCTCAGTTAAAACAGGGTTCATATCCTCAACTGAGGACATGAGAAAAGAAAGCATACTCAAAATTGGCCACTTCACTGAAAGATCTGATGTTTAAATGTTTCACCTGCAAATGACTATTCCAAATGCATACAAAAGCCAGGAGTCCCCGTGCGCACTAATGTTGTGCTTTGCACATCTTTACTACATACAAGCCAAGTTTATGCAGGAAATCAGTACTTAGTGCTAAAATTCATGAATAAATGTGATTTCAGTTGCTGTTTAAGTTCAAGGAAGATGCTTTTAACACAAATCTACATGGGCAGATTTGCTGAATTATCAACTTCAGTGGATGTTTATAGTCTCAGAGTTCACTTGCGACAAGAAATAAAAAGTCAAAGCATTTTTTTTATTAAGCTGGTGGTTATTTCCTTTTCCCTAAAATTTGAAGAAATTCACATGGAGTCTGATTATAACTTTACCATCTGATAAATGGCTTTCCCCTGGGATAGTAAAATATACAAGTGACTTCTCTAGTTATGACATGAGGTTACCAAGGAAAACTAGGCAAATCGTGGGTTCTAAATTTCCTACAATATGTTCAAAGCTAAACAGACAAAACTTCTATGTTGGCATCCTTGCTGGCTGAAATCTACCTCCCTCATTATTTATGGATTATTGTTTTTCCCACCTAATTCCAGTATTTGTTTAATGCTTAAAGGCTCTCATAAAATGCACATAGGTATTGTGTCATCCATGCTCCTGAGATGAATTTACAGCTAGAATTTACTAGCCTTTAATGACAGTAGAAACTCCTTACTGAAATTCATAGTTGACAATTTATGCCACACAGTTCAACTCTCTGTAAATACTCAGACATACTCACTCATACATACACCAGGAGATTACAAATAATGGCATATTGCATGGCAGGCAATTGCATTCTGAATAATCAGTGCCCTTTAATATTCTCATAAGTTACTGTGTTTCAAATTAAGACTAACGTAATTGCAATACTCAACACTGTAAGCTATTGGAATTAAGTCCCCCACTGACTTGGAAGGCCCTTAAGTAAGAGATGCTCATTTTTGTTTGCCACTCTATCCCCCATGCCTAGGTCAGTGACTGAATTATAGTAGGTTTCTTTCTTAAAAACTTTGTTTTAAAAAATAAATAAATAAGTTGTCTAAAAAATTAAGTGGAAAATAATTTCCTCCTTTTTAAATTCCTTTGTGGTAAAGCAGTGTGGAGGTGGATATCATTTTGGATCAAGAGAAATCAAAAATTTTTTTAGGATTTTATTTATTTAGGGGCGCCTGTGTGGCTCAGTCATTAAGAGTCTGCTTTCAGCTCAGATCATGATCCCAGGGTCCTGGGATCCAGCCCCTGTGTTGGGCTCCCTGCTCAGCGGAGAGTCTGCTTCTCCCTCTGCCCGTCCCTCTGCTCTTGTTCTCTCTCTGGCTCACACTCTCTCTCAGATAAATAAATAAAATCTTAAAAAAAATATTTTATTTATTTATTTGTCAGAGAGAGAGAGAGCACAAACAGGGGGAGTGGCAGGCAGAGGGATAAGCAGGCTCCCGGCTGAGCAGGGAGCCCGATGCAGGACTCGATCCCAGGACCCTGGGATCATGACCAGAGCTGAAGGCAGATGCTTACCTGACTGAGCCACACAGACATCCTGAGAAATCACAAATTTGATTCATATACATTTGATACAGACAGTAGCCAGCTGGGCAGGATTTAAAGGTGAATATTTCCCCTTTACGGGAGAATCTATCATTAACTAAATGTTGAAAAACCACAGTGATTTACAGTTGCTGAAAAACCATAGAGGCAGCAAATTATGGTAGCCAAGGAGATGAATGGGCAAAGGTTGACACAAAAGGCAGAAGTGAATTCGGGTAAGCACCCTGAACTCAAACTCTCTGTGGGCCATGTGTCTGAGGGTAATGCACTTACCTGCTTAGATCTAATGATTAAGCATCTCTCTGGTTGGAGATGCTTGATCTATTGTACCCAGCCTGTGGAGAGAAGCACACAATGTACCTGGTCCATGGGAAAATACAGTCCTCCAGGACGTGTTAACACTTGGCCTGCTCTGCACCGAGTTCATTACTAGGGTAATACCCACATTTTCTCTCTTATGATGAAAACGTCTGAGTTCTACAGCTCATCCTTTTGTACGTGATCAGTAGGAAAACAGGATGATGGAAACATTTGATGCGTCCTAACAAGACAATGTCTTCGCCAACTAATTCATGACATAAAACAAGCACTTGATGTTCCCATTTATCCTGCTCCCCCTTAGCCTCGCCTAAGTGCAAAAGTACAAATGAGGTTGACTCTATTGGTCCAAGCTAACTCCCTTATTTACAGCTCCCATCCTTTTATCAGACCTGCTCCAAAGGTCTTGCTGAGGAATTTACTGTGCTAATAAGAACTTCTGGATGGATAAAATGCACTTCTCAGATATTTAAATTAACTCAGAAGATGCCTGCTTGCAAACTCGAAATACTATGTTCTGTCTTTCTAAATAATCGCACTACATTTTGGAACATGCAGATAAGTAAATGGGAAGGAAAGAAAAATAATAATAAAAAGGAAAACTAAAGTGGAAAAAAAAAAGCCAGAGACTTCACACCTTTGGGGTTTTTCCATCCTCCCAGCTACTTTTGCTTGCTAACTCTGCCATCCAGCACACATCATGGGTGTTGTGTGCGTCTCTGCCTGGGTGATTGACATGGTGCTAGTCACACTGTCAGCTCCAGCGCCACCTTCCCTTCCAAGCACAGCCAGAGAGGTGTCACTGGAAAGGCTGAAACACTGTATGTAAGAGACAAAAAAGAAGGCACTAACTGGGACATCTTGCCCAGGGGAGGGAGGCTACGGAGAAGGCGTGTGATTGCATTCAGACTGGTAGGAGGTGCGTGCCAGGCTTGCTGAACTTTGTTTTCAGTTAGCACTGAACTAAATAGAAACCTGAGGATTTCACCAACTGAAAGGACTTCAGAATTTATCTGGCCCAACATCCTCATTTTAGAGCCAAGACATTTATGGTTGAGATATAACCCTTTGAGGATAAAATGCAGAACTTGACAATCAGCACTATCCTGCAAAGATCAGTGCACAGAAGGCATGGCCAAACACTTTATAGATCCACCTTCCATTATGCAAGATGATCTTGGGTGGCTCAAAGACGGAAGTATATTTTAATAGTTATGTATTGGGGTGCCTGGGCGGCTCACTTGATTGAGCATCTGACTCTTAATTTCAGCTCAGGGCATGATCTCAGGGTACTGGGATCAAGCCCCACATCAGGCTCCATGCTCAGCAGGGGGTCTGCTTGAGCTTCTCTTTCCCTCGCCCTTTGCCCCTCCCCCCACTTGCTCGCGCGCTCTCTCTCTCTCTCTCAAATAAACAAATCTTAAAAATAGTTACATATTTATTTCCATATGTATTTTAAAAATAGATCAGTACATTGATTGGGTAACATATAATTTTCTGTAAGTGAAAATAAACAAATCCCATGATGTGTCAAGGAGAAATTGCTCTCTTGGAAATGTGACTTAGTATTTGCCCTTGATTGTCACTGTACCATCTCAGCCACCTCCTTAGAAGTGGAATGGGGCTGAGCTGAAGGCAATCGGAGCTTCTCTGCGGGGCCAACAATGAGGAAGACTTTTCCTAACATCAGAGGTCTTTATTTTTAAGGGAAATTGGGTCACTCACTTAGGTTATGAGAATTCCCCTGGAAGTTACCCTGGAAAATATTAAACCCAACCTTCCTTGAAACAGTAGGAAATTAAATGAATTCTTCACCTATTTCCATCCATGAGTGTCTGTGATTATTGAGAAAAATGAAAAATGGTAATGCTGCCATAACAATAGTGATACATTTAATATCTAAAATATGTCATGTGGCTGATAAATTAGGTAATAAATTAAAACCTTGTATTAGATAATCCCAATCTCTTATCACAGGTTTTGGGTTGAATAGCAGTAAAATAGGAAAGGAATCAACTTCGAGAAAATCTGGGTTGGGTTTTATTTGGCTGGGGGGGTGTATCATTATTATTTCTATAAACTTTGTGGACTTACATTCACCCTAAATCAACACAAGTGTTAAATGACAGTATTTTGTCGTTGAACCCAGCCTCTCAGAATGAGTGAAGAATAGATGCCCCAGAATCAGGTCTTATTTCTTTTACCAAAACTAAGATAGATCCTGATAGACTCTTGTGGCACTTTGTAGACACAGTTCTATGAGAAAGTCAGCTGGATGGACTGCTTGCCACCACTGAGCATAGAATGAAGCCTGGTAAGGATCTTTGGACCACTCCATTTTAGGGCAACTGCAGTGTCTGCACCACATTCTCAAACAAATCTTCTTCTGATGGAAAGATGCAAAGGTGACATCGTGCCTAAGATTCCTGCCCATGAATTTTTTTACTCAACCAAATTAAATGAATAAATATTGAAAGGGCGTAGTATTTGGTGATTGGTTTTCACAAATGACTACAGAATTTTGGTTTTTGCAGGCCTGAAAGATGTGTGATGAGACCCAAGAGATCCCCAGCTACTCTCAGAAAAGACAACCAGAATCCCAAAATTCCTGCTTAGTCACTTCTCAAGAACAGCAGCTGCCTTCTAAGATTTATTCCAAGTCTCCTGGCAGAGGATACACTGCCACATTTTTTGTTTTGTTTTGTTTGGCTTTTGTTTTTTTCAGAATTAGTTTTAGGCCACTAAATGTAATTTACACCAAAACTCTCAGGCCAATTACTCCTAAAAAACTTTCATATTACCAAGACAATGTGTCACCTGCCTTCTGGAGTAATAACATAATTGACCTGTCAAAATACACTCTTTATGAGCATAAAATATGTTATAAGTTATTAATGGTTTAGATTCAACTGGCTTTCTCATTCCTAGCTATGCCCCCTTTTTTATCAGTATGAGATACAGGTCAACTTAGAACCTTATGGAATTAATAAAAGGGCTTTGCTTCTTCTGAAGACATAGGTCAAGGATTTCTTCTAAGACGACAACTTCTTGGATACAGGATAAAAAAGTTATGAATGAAACAAAAAGATTCCAGGATTAATCCATACCCACAAATTATATGCGTATGGGTTTATTATTAGGCAAGAGTCCTCAATAAAATTTTGTGATTATGCAAGTTATAAAGACAAAACCAGGGACACGGTTAAGTACATATTTTCCTCATTTTTCTTTGTACGATAATCTCTAATTTTCAATAACAGTCGTAAGTCAGCCTAATGACTTCTTATAGAAGTAATAAACATTGATTGAACCTAAGAATTTTCTATTTATGACTCACTATGCCTGTTTTTAAGCATTTTTGAAAGCAACATGCTTTTTGCAAGGTCATCATTTGTTGAATAGATATCAGATGTTAAATGGATTCTCTGGGTTAGATCATCTAGCCATGTAACCAAAAATTATTTCACTTACAATTCAGTTCATTGTACTTCTTTTCTACTGCCTTTGGTTCCTTTGACTTGATGCCAGTTCACATATTGATGAACATTGACTTCAACTGTGTGTATGAATTTGGTCTGTTGGGATCTCCTCTCCATGACTTAAACACTGGAATGCCTCAATACTTAATTCTTTGGTGATCTCTTTTAGTCCTGTGGCTTTAAATACCTGCTCTGTGTTGTTGACTTGCAGATTTGTATGTCTGGCCCAGCCATCTCCCTTGGAACACAGACCTATATGCAATTGTCCACTTCTCAACTCCACCTCCATCCATTTCAGACATCTGAAACCTAACATGACCAAAGTAAATGGTTGACCTTCACATCAAACCTGCTTTGTCTCACATCTTCTCCTTCTCTGTTTATAGCAACTCTATCTTTCCAAGTTCTTTGCCCCAAGTCAGTGATTTCATCTTCGAATTCTTTCTTTCTTACAACCCACATTCAACCTGTCAGCAAATCCTACTCTCCCTACCTTTAAGATATTTCCAGAATCTGAGGACTTTTCACCACACCTACTGCTGCCAGTCTAGTTCAACCTTCTATTAGCTCTCACCCGGGCTTTTGGGGGCTTTCTGGGGTCCTTTCTTTAATCCTTATGGCTTGTGGTTTAGTCTCACCATACAGTAGCCAGACTGATCCTTTTAAAAGTTAAATCATACCATGCTCTTCTCTGCCTCAAACTCTCTAATGGTTTACCATGTCATTCAAAGTAATGGCCCAAGTCCCAACCTGCCTACAAGGTTCCATACGATCTATCCCCATCTCTAGCCTCCAACAGTCCTTTGACCAATGTCCTACTACTCTCATCCTTGTTGGAGTCTAAATAACCCAGATTGTGAGGAAGGAGAGGAGGGAAGAATAGACTGGAACCACAGACAAAAGTGTTTTGATTCTGTGGGGATTTTCTCCCCCCCCCAAAATTTTTGCATGGCCCATTTATGATGACACGAGTAAGTTTGGTTGTGAAGAAAATAACATAGTTTCTGGCCATAGTGATGGTGCACTCATTGCCCCCTCCCAGAACAAAGACTTGCCTCTTTTGTCTTTTGTATTGTTGAATGCTGATGCAACACCTAACATATAGTAAAAAAAAAACAAACACAAAAACAAAAAACAGAAAATGTTTGATTAGTCCTAAATTGCTTTATAGAACACTTGGTTCTTTCAATAATTTTAGCAAATAGCTTTTAAAAATGGAATGAAAAGTATCTTGATCAGTTAATGATATATCACACCCAATATCCATACATGCATGCTATTTATGGATGTGTTCACCAATGCTGTGATATCCCTGTGCTGTTAACCAAGCAGTTCCTAGGCTTCCTTATTAGTGACTAGGATATCTAATGGCAAGTTTTGTGAGTAGTTGAAAAGCCCATTTCTAGACTTCATTTTAAGGGTTTCTGAATGTGGAACTTTCTCAATATGACCCTTATTTGTGCAGACTTACACCTTTTGTCTTTGAATTTATAGGTAGTTTCCTGATCAAACTTTCTAAGCCTAGGCATCTATATCTGGCCAAAGAAATTTCCCAGAATTTATATTTCCTGCACTCTACTGACCCAGGAGAGATCTCTTTCTCTACATATTAAAAACATCATTTATGGGAATAGTTGTTCTTTTAATTTCTGTAACACAAAATTACGCAAGCTTACTGACTAGAAAATTCTCCAGAGGCATTTCGAATGTCAAATTGAGGAGCACATCAGAGAATTTCAGCATGAAATTTCATACCCAATGTAATCTACACCAAGTTGTCTAAGAGATTACAGTACTGGAATCGTATTTGGAAAGGTGGTGTGGTTGCAAAATGGCATAAGCATTGATCCTTTTATCAGAATGTAAAAATCTCTTTATAAGTTTTAACCTCCAGTCCTGACCGAACAGTGATGGTCAGTGAGATCCTGCAATATTTCAATGGTTTTATAATGTCTCAAACATAGTTCAAGGGTGGCCTGGATGTAAAGCTTTTATGCAGACATATATTTAGGCCCGAAAGACTGAAGGAACATATGTCTTGTTTTCTTTTTCTTATGTTTCATGTGCTACTAATTTATTTTCTGCCAGGTAAAATAGAAGCCAAATGACGAACCTTAAACTTTTCAAAAAGCAGCCCATTTTTATCACGGTGTCCATAGCACCCCTTGCGTGCAATAATCCCTCTGTTTCTAATACTTTTCACCTTGTTCAGAGAATTCTTACTTGTTCTTCAAGGAGCAGTTCAGGTGTCAATCACTGTCCTATTTTCTCTGAGGAATGCCACCCCTCCCCCACACATCCTGGCCAACGTTAGAGCATCTCTCATATTATTAAGTACTACCTGTCTGTGTCTTTCCTACTGGACTGTGACCCTTGGGATGCCAAACACAATATCTTTTCTATCTCCACATTCTCAGTGCAAAGCGAATAAAATATTACACAAGTTTTGGGATTTGAAGGAGTTAAAACAACTAACATCATAATGTCTTTAGATCAGTCACTCAAAGACCCTTTATAAAATCTATGCTGTGCAACTGTCAATCTCAAGCAAGTATCATTGTGACTTGAGTGACAGTCAGAAGGTCTCAGCTGGTGAGCAGGTCATGCTCAGTGTGCATTTTCTGGCATCTGGGCTGATCTCATTGGCCGGAATTATCTACATTGGATTTTGGACAGCATTTATAGGAGAAGCTGCCTTAGCAATTTCAGTAACAAAGTACACCGATCTTTCTAAAAGTGGAGTCAAACTACTTATTCTCACCCTGATTTCCTCTCGCAGAATCCCGTTCACAATGAGACATGTTGGACAAGAGAAAAATTAAAGGAATCATCAACAACCCCTCCCACCCACTTTTTTATGACAAAACTACCTTGAACCACCAGTACCCAAACTGCCACAATCCTCAAACCCAGGCAACTCTGGAGGGGACTCAGTAAGCCTTGACCTAGCGCCAAGCTTCCAGCGCCCAGAAACTAGAGAGTTCCTCCACATAAGCATGGACCACAAAGGGATAAACCACTAAAAGGAAGGCCCTGAATTGAAAAGGAGAGAAAATGAGTTTAACAGGTACAGATACTAATTTCACTACTCTCAGGAGCATTACTTCGTTTCAACAAATAAATATGCACAGCAATATGCTTTCTGGATTTGGTATTCCTGCTCCCTCTGAAGCACAACTGCAAAGGCAGTCAAATATTTTGGCAGGGGAAGGGGACAGTAGCAGTGTCTTTAAAACTCCTAAAGCAGGTAGGTGAGCAGGAGGCGGAGAGGGTATCTCTGGGTCAGGCTCCAAGATCCAGGTTCATTTTATTGATGTTGCTGTAACGTTATGAGAGATGCTGGGAAGGGGCCATACTGGATTTTTCTGGGGTCCTCGCTTGCTAATAGTTATTCACCACTGACACTTGAGCAATTTAACACATTGGAAAACGAGTCTGTGTTTCAAATCCTCTACACCGTGGAACTAAGTGTTTCCAGCTTGTTCTATTTTTGCCGTTGGACCATTTCATTTGAAGACACACTTGGGGAAGATGACAGCACTAATTCAGCTAACAATATTCATTTTGTTTTCATTAGTTGTTTTTGTAGTTTCATATTTTGATGCTTGATCTGATAAATGCATAATACCCAGAGGATGCCTCTGTTTGTATTAATAACAGCATCTCATTCACACTTCATCAATGCTAGCACAGCTCAGCTTCACGGTCAAAGGAGCATGAATCAGAAATGTTCATGAGAGGAGGGACATTTCTAATGCAGACAGGAACGATAGGGAGAGGGTGATGTGAGCAGGGAGAAGAGCCCATACTCTGAAGTACAAGGCACGGTACAGGACTAGCAGGCATGGCTTCTCCAAACAGGTCAGTGACTTGGGTGAGTCACTTAAACCACTGAAACCTCAGTCTTTTCATCTTCAAAATGGGTGTAGGTCAGTTATACTACAAATCAAATTTCATGATTTCGTAATTGTATACTTGTATACATGGAGTTTATGATTTTATCAGCTCTGTTGAGCTTAGCGCTGATGATCCTTGTGATTGCTTAACAGAAAATTTTAGAAGGGAGAAATATATGTTGCAAATAATTTTTGTAGTCAATAAATAATAAATAATAAATAAATAAATAAATAACCATTTACTGGATGTTTGCTTATGTGACAAGCATTATGCTGTTTTATGCATGTTATATTAATTAATTAATCACAACTACCATGCTGTTTGAAATACAAGTATTTGAATTTATTTTATTAATTGCTCATGAATGTTGGCTCAAAATGCCTACATCCGGGAAAATGTATTTATACTTTGGTTATTATCCTTAACAAATTAGGTGAAATTATCTTTACATGTTTGTTTCCCTCATCAGACTTGATGTTTCTGAAAATGAGGGCCTGAGCCTTATGTATTTTTAAATTCTCAGCACATAACCCAATGTTATATACAGAAAAAAATAATAAACACTGGCTATACATAATTTAATGAATAAGCACTTCCCCAAAACCAATTTATCCTGAAAATTTACCTCGGTATCTCCTCTTTTGTGAGTCTCTGAAAGAAAAAAGGTAAAAAAAAAAAAAAAAAAAGCAAAGGTTTAATTCTATTAAAGTGGAAAGCGAAAAGCTGAAGCAGAAAAAGAAACTGAATATTTAAAATATGGTTAAATATCCACACAAAGGAGGAAATAGTGCTATCAGCAGGAAACTAAATCCTACCAATGAGGTAGGTAGCCTGAAAACTACTTTTTGAAATGCGTATGTTCTTTATCTGATATAATTACAGGAAAAATTTTAAGAGCATTTTCTATGGGATAACTTACATTAACCTCAAGTACCTTATCTAGCTCTACGATAAAGGGCATTTAAAAAGTGGGCCACTGTTATGGTCCAGGTGACCCATGGGGAACTGAGCCCAGTAGCAGCTGAAAGAACATGGCATTAGAAGAGACAAACAAAGTAATCTGCTTGTAAACCATGGCATAAAACATGAAGGCTTGAAAAGAGACCGGAACCAAGCGTTGTACCGTCATAGTAGGATGTCTCCTTGCTCATCCCCAGGGTGAGTAGCTATGTTGCTCTCATTCTCCTCATCCTCCTTACTCATTAGAATACCAGAGTAAATAATATCCCAGTGTAGTTATGTGTATGGAAGACGAATCTATAGTTACCCCAGGTTAGATTTCTCATCTCCTTACAGAATGTGTCTACGTCAGTGGCCACGAGTCATACCAAATAAATGACCATCACTCCTTAACCAAGCTCTTAAAATATGTACAAAAATAGCTACTTCACTTAAATCCCCATTGAGTCCTTCTGTTGTCTTTGAATGCTGATTCAGAAGGATTATTTAGTGTTTAAAATCTTCATGCTTTCTTTTTTATTCCTTTTCTTATTGTTTGGGATGGGAGAATAAAGAAATCCAAGTCATATTGCAGGGACTCACATGAGCATAAGCATTTCTTTTTTCTAGGCAATTTAATTGTTCTTATGATTAAGGAAACAGGAGAATGAATCAGTCGCTCTTTTGCACAATGGGAAGAATACTGTGTAATCAATAATAATTTTGCATAAAGGAATTTCTTTTATTTAGGTGGTAGAGATAACATTAAGTGGTGATCATCTCTGCATTCCTCCTACTTTCATCAAATAGCTCCTTGGCTCTGTCACTAAAAGACAGGAGCACCTTGATGGGAATCTGAGCTTGTGAAAATCAATGAACAAAACTCATTGTGTGTGTTTTTTTTTTTTTTTCAGTTTCTCCCTGTCCCAGATACTCTCTTCTCCCTTTGATGCCTTTCTCTGCCCCAGGAGACTGATTCCCCTGCACTAGCAGGCTCCCTGCCAACTCTGCCCTACTAGTCAGGGGAATGAGAGGTTGGGTTGCCCTCTTCCTCCCTGCTTTGGACGGGGCCCCTTCCCCACCACAGCTCCTGCCTGGCAGCCCCTCTTCCCTGCTCAAGCTCTCTCTGATTCTGGGAACACCAGTTTTTTGCCCATTTCCCTTTAGACCAGAGGGTGGTATCAGCTTCCTGCTGTTGCTTATCTCTCAATGTCTAATACCCTGTCTGTTCCCTGACCCAGCAATTCATTCCTTCATTAAATTCTCTTCATTGGAGTGGATTCTATTTTCTACTGAGCCTGGACTGATAACAATGGTGAACGTGAAAGTAGACCAACTTAAACATTTCCATTCCAATCTCAACTCTGTTGAAATATCTATGAAAAATAACAGCCCTTCTCTTTGTGTAATTGAGGCGGGGTAGAAATAGTTTAACAATCATGCCTGGGTCTCTGTAGCCAGAAGGGATTTTTCATCCTGGTAATCAGGGAGCACAGTGATGTCCATGGATTTTGTATGCTGGAGCGCTGCTTCCCTGGGTCCCACTGTGGAGTCACCCGTCTTGCCAAAGGGAATGGGCTATCATACTCCCTCTTATTGACTTGAGAACAGGGACAGAGCGACACTCAGAAGGCGATCAGAGAGCAGGGCTGTTGGAGCCATATTGGAGTCTTGAGACAAAATGAAAAACCAGTAACACTGATCACATCTTGATGTAAGTGTTTTATATTTGGTTCATCAGGACTTTTTGCATTAACTTTAAGTGTTAATATACTGAATTTTAAATTTTTCACCTTGATAACTGAGTTGGTTGGCACCTTCCATTATATCCTGTACCCGAGATGAGTGCCTCACTGCCCTCTCCGTAGTCCAGACCCTAATAGAAAGACTCAGAAAATGGAAACCTCCCTCAAAGTGAAAGAGAGCCAAGGTAGGTTATGGTATTGTTATTAAAGAAGTAAACTTGGAGTTTAGGCAGACTTAAGTTTGGATTTTCCCCCGGTCATTTACCAGTTGTAACCTTGGGGGAGTAGTTTAAACTCTCTAAACTTCAATATCCTCACTGCAGGATGAAGGTGATAGTATAAGTCAACAAACCCTGGTCTGCATGACAAACCCAAAATATTCTAGAACCAAATGATCATTCATACATTCCGCACAAGCAAATTCTGACTGAACTGAAGTAAGGCAATTCTTAGTCTTTCTATATTCCCAGTATAACATGAGTACTTACTGGCTACCGCCTCAGATCTCACGATGGGGGGAGGGGGAGACACCAATTAGGTGTAAATCATGTGGCCCATACAGCCTGTCTAAAATCTGAAAGTTCTGAATTTTAAAACTTAGATGAGCCTCAGGCTATGGAGAGTGACGGTGAATCTGTAATAGATTTTCGTGGGGATTCAATGACACGCTGCCGGAGAGTGCACCACAGAATGGGGGTGCTGGGGGCATGCTCACTAGAACACAGGCTTTCCCAGAACCCCGGAGACTCTGAAGCAGAGATTCCATTCTGGGGCATCCAGGCCCTGACACTGTTGGCTCCCTGTGAAAGACTCATCTTGCAGGCACTGAGTTGGGTTCCAGAAGCAAAAAGGTTGTTATATAAACCCTTCTAGAAAATGACGCCAAACCCCAAATTTGAAAAGGCAGTGGCATGGCAAGAATGACGGTTTGTCCTCTTTGTGGGCACATTGCCTCAGGCAGCTACGGGCTCCTATTACATTTTGGGGGAAGCCAGGAAGCTATGTTGAGATGCGTGGCCTATGCTCCTATCCTATGTGACTACCTCTCTTCTGATTAGGTTTGCAGGTTTGGCTAATTAAATCAGGAACTTAATGTAACTTTGAAGTATGGGTTGGGAGTGGCTCTCGTCCTGTCAGTCTGTCACCGAGCTGAAACACTGCAGTGCTCGATAAACATTGTCTATTACTGTCATCTTTATCATGATTATTTCCTCACTGGCAACAGGCATTTTTCAGAAGTGAAGCTTTCTTAGAAATCAGTTGATTTACAGTATAATCTTTGAGCAATTGCAGATGCAGAGACCAAAATTTCACTGTAATTATGACTAAAAGCTTGATAGAAGTAAAGGGGAAACGTCATCCAGTCTGGGTGGGATGCTAACTCTATCAGCAAAACATGAATGATGAAGAGACATCCAGACTGGACCATAACAGAGACAATTCCTTTCCTCGCACATGACTAAGGATTTTGCCCATTTCCGGTAAGCATCAGAAGGTAATTTCAAAGCCTGTTTTAAATTCTTCAGCGTTCCTTGTTTTTAATTATGCCTAAATTAACTTGGGAGAACAGAATAGTTTTTATTCTACAGGGTGGGTTTAGTCCTTGTCATTTTTTAAACTGTCTACACATTGTCTTTGTAGTGTCAGATGATTAATCTGGCTGAAGAACCCATCTGTAACTTCAGTCAGACTCTGGCCCTCAGACTGGAGCCTTGAACCTGGGGAGTTACCTGGGAAGGTGACACAGTGATGATACGAACACCCCTCGGGCTTGCTGAGATTAATGGGGAGTCTGTGTACTGATCAAAATCATCTCATGACATAGACAATGAAAGCAAATCACTTCTCTCATGGTGTCTATTTTTCTCATTTATAACATTTGGAAGTTGCACTAGAATTTTTTCAATTCTCTTTTCTTTTTGCTGAACTATAATATTACTTTTTTAAGGTAGGAAGCCAAAATATGACAGTTACAAAAACCGAGGCATTCTGTTTGAAGAAGTCGAGGTGCAGAGGCCCCCCCCACAAAGCCCCTTTATCCCCAGGTTGCCTGCTCCCTCCTAGTGCATTTACAAAGCAGGTAAGACTCCAAAGGGTCTTAGAATCAATGGGCCAGATGGCTCCTAAGAAAGAATTCTTTCTACTCTAGCAACATTCTAAATCCACAAATCTTTGCATCTCAAATAGTTACCATTTACAAAGTGTCTAAGACGTACAAGGCCTGGAGTAAGCATTTTATACACAGTACCCTATTTAAGCTTTAGAAAGACCTTGCAAGGAAAGAACCACTTATCCCCTGATACAGATTAAGGAAGGGTTTAAATAACTTTGCTGAGGTCACAGAGCCACTAAGTGTGGCTATAGAATTCAAGCTCAGTTCAGCTGACCCTAAAGCCCCATATGTTAACCAGCATGTCTATCACAGAATCCAAAAGAGAAAAATTAGCCTTGTGAATAAATTTCTGGAAATAGTTTGGCCTGAAACTCAGCTTAAAAGGACCTGGGCTTCACACTGGTTTCTTTTCCACTCTGTATAGTAGCTTTCTCTCCCCTGCCACCGCCCCCAACTCCCATCGCCTCCCCTAACCCCCATTGCATTCCACTCCCCTCCTCTTTTCTCTCCAAACCACCTCTCTAGGTCTCTAGAAATTTATGGCAGGAAACATGGCCACTGGCAGCTGCCCAGTCTCAAAGCTTATACCCTAGCAATCCAGACAGCAAATGCCCAGGGCATTTCTGAATCTTTTCACAGTGGGTCCATTCAAGGGGGAAGAATAAGGGCGCAATATGGCTATTACTGCAACAGATGCATAGCAGTCCTCATAGAAGAGAGATGCTAAGGTACTAGCACTCTGAACAAAGTATTAGAAGGTGGGTTCATTTCAGAGAAAGATGGTCCTGACTGGATTTGAAAAAGATTGCTCTTGTTTTTATTTTCTGATTGAAATAATTATTATTAAGTACCTGCTTTGGTCATGCTGTATGAATGTGTAAAGATCTGGAAGTCCAAGTATACAGTTTTATCTAGAGTTTTCCACTCACTACTTGTACAAATTACTACTTGAAAAATGACTTCTCTGCTAGTTCAGTTTGTTTGTTTGTTTGTGGGATGGTTGTGTTTTTGGTTTTATTTTTTGGTTTTTGATATATTAAATGAAACCATATTCTTTAAAGAGTTCTTGATCACTAACATTTTCTAGGTTGGTAGATCTGTTCAGAAAATATTAGTAATGCCAAATATAAGTCCACGCATTGGGGAGATCAAAACATACAAACATTTTTCATATGTGTAGTTGCTTAAGTTTTATATTTGACCTTTTCTACAATTCTGTTGGATGCTAGTCCAGATGTCACGATGGCCTTACACTTCTGTGCAAGGAAGAAATACACCAAGAGGTTAAGTAATTTGTTCATAATCACATAAGTGACACCATGGCTTGAACTCAGGTCTCCTGATTTAGAGTCGGTATGCCCTGGTCATCTGGATAATTTTCCCTAGCCATCAGAAAGGCTCAGTTTTAGTCATTGTCATTCTCCATCTGATATAGCTTCCTAGTTCTAATGAGATGGAAACAGAGTAGATGCTCTAGAGGTCTGTCTGCCCCCCCTTCTTTAAAGCAGCTTTTCCTTTGGCATTTCCAGGTGGTGTGATCAGTGTTGCCACCTGTAGAAATGCAACCTACCTCATTCTGGAATATCAGTCAACAGAACTTCTAGGTCTGGTCTGTTTAACAGTCCATAAAGGGGAACTATGAACACCTAATCCTAATAAGTTCATTGTGTTCTATAGATGGTGGAGGGGGCATAAAAGAAAAGAAAAACACAAAGTAGGCAATGAATCTTATCTGTAATTTGCTGTTTCATTTGCTCCCAGCTCACCTCTTGTACCCGAACCAACCATCTATCTCCTCCTAAACAAGGTTACTTAGTCAGGATACCCAGTGATATTGTGCCTTGTATAATAAATTCTCTGCTCAAGAAAGTCCCAATAATGTAATCTTTTCAGTTTTGAAGGGGAAAAACTAGCTTTAGCTTAAAAAGAATTTCTATAGTTCAATCATTTCAGTATCAATCACCACATATGTACCTAAGTCAATTTTAGATCAGACCTTAAGTTGGTTCAGGAAGGAAACAATATCAGGACAATGAAATAATAGAATAAATATTTATAGAATAAATATATAGAGAATAATAGAATAAATATAACCATAGCCCCCATGCGTGCATCCCTTTTACTTCTCCCTTTTTAATTGTTTGAATTCAGCTTTTGTATCTATCAGTGAGTACCAAAATAGCATTATTAAGAGAGATTATTGCCCTCCTAAGTGTCCAAACCAATGGTTCTGATCTTTGAACTTTACATAATATCTGACTCTAGTAATCACTCCTCATTAAAATGTTCTCCTTCTCTGATTCTGAGGATAGGAAGCCATTGTATTGCTTTCACCTTTCTGAAAGTCCCAAGTACCTTCCTTCTTCACTTGCTCCCAATGTTAATTTTATCTTCCTCTTCTCTCTCTCTACCTCAGATTCATATCTTGTTCCCAGCTTCAAATATCATTATAGGAAAGACCTCCAAATATAAATAATTGTAAATTTCCTAGCAGAAAGAAATGAAACAGGAGAAGGGATGGTACTGTCCAATGCACACACTGCTAATCACCCACTGAAAAGAGAAGCCGTGTGTTTCCTGAAAAAGGTACAGGCTGGATTCACAATTTATAAACTGTTCAAATTTTTATTCCTGTTTATAAAGCTAATAGAGATCCCCCTACTGCTTTTGGGGAACTTTCTTGAATCCTCTTCACATAAACTTAGCCTCTTTGTTTCTCCTTTCCAAACACATAGGAATCTCTATTATCTGGACTTGATATCTAACATTTATTGATGTAAGAGTTACTGGGTTTTGAGTATTAACTCATGATTTTCATGTCATGCTACATAGAAATAGACCATGCACACAATAAAACCTGAGCAAGTAAAACTTACAAAAACTAAGTGTGAATCTCTATGAAAAATATTAAAATGAAATTGTTTCTGGTAGTTTTATAGATATCCTCCCCAGACCCTGCACACTTTTATCTGCATAAAGATTCTTCTTTTTTATATGAATTGCAACTTTCACAGTTACTGTGAGTAAGAGAACACTGAAGGGAACATGAGTGTCCGAGGCAAGATTCAGGTCCACATAGAGGCTCCACAACCTTCTAGTTCAACCTCCATTTCTTTATTTCTGAAGCAAAATTATCGTAAATGCCTGTTAACATTCTTGGAGGGATTAAAGGTAATGATGTAAAATGAGTAAAATATAGTAGATGCTCAATAAAAAGGCATTGCTCTTACAGTGAGCGCCTCCACGGTAGTGCAGAAGGACCAGGAGGCTAAAGGAAGTGCACATGGAATGAAGGAAGGCAGCCTGTAATTAATTCAAAACCAGGAAGCCGAGTAGGAGACAGATCAAGATATCCTGCTTTCTACTTCTATTCAGTATTTGCAACAAGTACAATTACAACTTTAAGGTTTTTTTTAATTAGTGTTATAATGGAAAGAACTAAACAATATGGCAAAATCCAAGACGGTCGATGGTTCTGGTGTATATGACAAGAAAAGTCAAGAACTGTGAGGACTGCCTAGGTGATGTGTTGTTCCATGCACAGGTGTCAAATAGGTGTTTGTTTACTGGCTTACTTGCATTATAAGATCATTTAGTCTTAGCCTCCTTTATTGAAAGGCTGGATGTGAGTATAGCATGATTATTAAGAGAACCTGAACAATGAGCCTTATCAGGTTTAGATGCAGGAAGGGAGGGGTTGGTGCTGTGTATCTGCCATCCTTGGTCATCTGTGGGTATTCAGGTACATATGCATAGCTATATGGGTAGGTTTTTAAAATTTTTCTCAGGTCTCTCTGAAATAAACTTTGATATAAATGCTCTGTGCTCCCATAAGCCTTAGTAGACTCAGATCTTCATGAAGTGAAAGGGTGTTTCCTCTGCTTTAAAAATCAATCACTGCAAACAGCAGAGGGAACTTGAACTCCCTCATATTGATGTCAAGCTTAAAGAAAAGAGAAAAGAATTCTTAATCTGAGGAAACAAACTTGCTGGAGTGAGGGGGGTGTGGGAGGGATGGGGTGGCTGGGTGATAGACATTGGGGAGGGTATGTGCTATGGTGAGCGCTGTGAATTGTGTAAGACTGTTGAATCACAGACCTGTACCTCTGAAACAAATAATGCATAATATGTTAAAAAAAAAAAAAAAGAAGAAGATAGTAGGAAGGGAAAAATGAAGGGGGGGAAATCGGAGGGGGAGACAAACCATGAGAGATGATGGACTCTGAGAAACAAGCTGAGGGTTCTAGAGGGGAGGGGGTGGGGAGAGGGGTTAGCCCGGTGATTGGTATTAAGGAGGGCATGTTCTGCATGGAGCACTGGGTGTTATACGCAAACAATGAATCATGGAACACTACATCAAAAACTAATGATGTAATGCATGGTGATTAACATAACATAATAAAAGAAAAGAAAAAAATAAATACTGTTTTAAACATCAAAAAATAAAATAAAATAATAATAATAATAAATTTAAAAAATAAAGGATCTATTGGGTAGTTTAAAAAAAAAGAAAAGAAAAGAGAAAAGAAGATACCTTACTGCATGAGGATGAACAACAAAATCCTAGCAACTGACCTTTGACTGAGTAGTTATAGGAAGATGCTCTGTTTGTTTCCCTGAGTCAATTGAATCATGATGCTCCTTGTACCCTGGAAAAATATCAACTTCAATTGGAAGTAAAAAAAAAAAACAACAAAAAAACCTGAACAGAATGTTTGATCAATTAATGGCTTCATCTTAATCACATCTTTTTTTTTCTTTCTCATTAAACTTTTGTTTTAATGGGTCTCAAAATTCTGTGACAGATTTTTGGTCAAGTTGTTTCCATTAAAAAGTATTTAATCACATCCTTCTTTAGCAGGATAGACCTAAAAGAGTAGGCCTATAACAAAAGCTACAAAACAACTACCCTACCTTAGGTTATTCCTAGAAAGCCTTGGGTACATTGCCTAGAAAATGAACAAAGAAATCATGATACTATTTAATCAATTTTCAAATATCCAGAAGTTGATTATTCCACTTGTGGATCGTTCATATCTCTGTTCTCCTTCCGTTCTCTTTGGCTGAATGCCTTTTGGCTATGATAGTGTCCCCATGCACTTCCACAAGGATATGGGTAGGAAGAGAGATCAGCAAGCATACAAATCAAGAGACACATAAACATGAGAGAATAGTAAGCACTTTAGCTAAATGAGGCTCACCTATTACCTATAGATCTAAAAATTTCATGCTTTCTGTAAAATCATAGTATGATGTCTTGCCAGCTCAGGACTTTGTATCATCAGCATTTGATAAATCTCAGTAGAAAGAAAGGATAGCACAGTGGCAGAGATCCCAGCTGTAGAGCTGAGTTCCCTGTTTTCACACTCAATTTCTAACCTTGAAGTTGATTGACTTACTCACTTGACCTCTCTATGCCTTAGTTTTATTATCTCAAAATAGCATTGTTATAGACCATATTGTTATCCAAACATGCGTTAAAGGGGCAAAGTCTGAAGATGAGGATGGACCAGGGGAGAAAGATTAATTGAATTTCTGCCATTTTCACAGCTCCTGACCAACAGCAACAAAGGCAGCTATCTATTATGGAGAAAACATATATACCTTCCCAAACAGAAAATCTATAGACATTGGGACATTCCTTTCAAACACACTCTCACTAATGTGATTAGTCACCATGAAAAAGGTGACTCCATAACTGATGCCCCCTTGGCAGGAAAGGATAATCTCTACCTTTCCAAACTGGACTCTGGTACCATTATTCAAATATTAAGAAAAGCTGCACAAATTTTATTAAATGACCCAGCTGTGATTGACAAAAGATTCAATTTTCTTTCTACCAGTCTCAGGCTACTGAATCCCTGAAATGTGGAATATCTGATGTATGATAAAGCTAAATTGTCCAACTTATATCTTAGGAGAAGGATCTGAAAAAATCTCCTGCAAAATAGGTAGTAAGCCCAAGAATAAAACCGCACTATCTGGGGGCATAGGGGATCAAACTTACATAAATGCGTGTTACTCAAATAATAGAGGAAGAGTGGAAAAACTAGGCAAGAAGGATTATTTAAAAGTTAGAAAATGAATAGAGAGCAAATGCTTTACAGTCTCAAGAAAATTAAAAAAAAAACAGACTTTGTAAAACAATAAATAAAAGACGAGGTAGATCACTGGCTGAATAGGATAAATTGAAGAATTAAAGAAAAAATTTTAAAGAAGAACTTCTGGCAAAAGATGAGCAAATGAGCTCTCTTTAAAACCATGGAAATGGTAAAATAATGTAGAATGGAGAAACTTTCATACCCAATGAAGCTAGGAATGGCTATAACCCAAACAAATTTTAATTTGCTTAATTTGTTAAACAATTTAATTTGTTTAATTTCCAACAAAATTGAGAAAAGGCAGAGTGCCAATACATCATAATACCTATAACTCTGAAAAACAGCCTGGAGATCAGAAAGGGGGAGGAAATATATGGTCAGTTTTGCTGCTGCTACACAAAGTTAAAAGAGTGCTAAGTCAACACCAAATGCTGAACAGAGGATGTGAATGCACAAGAGCTTTCTTCTAAGTCACTACAGTCTCCCACTCAGCAGAGGGCATACTTACTGCAGGAGGGACTCTAGGCTTTGACTCACCCAACCAGAATCCTTAGGAATGGAGACTAAGAATCTGCTTTAACAGCATTATGGGAGCTTCAGATAATGGGAATTTAAGGATTATGGTGATTCACATACTAATTTATATATATGTATATATATAGTGTTAATATGTTTATATATTTATATTTATTATATTTATATATTATATATTTTAATATGAAATACAGCAAACAGAGAGAGGGGAGAAAGACAGATAATTAAAAGTGCATGTGTGTGTGTATGTACAATATATATGGCACTATTTCTTGTGCATATCACCATAAAGAGAATTCACCATAAAGTATTCAAAGATCATTCATAAAAGATGATCATATATTAAGCCTCAAGGAAAACATTAATAAATACCAAAAGGTACAAATAATCGGATCACTTTTCTTCATCTAGAATTCAATAACCTAGCAAATAATAACATAAATGTAAAGCAAACATCCCAACCTTTTTGAAATGTAAAAACTCCCTCTCACAAAATTTATGACTGAAAGAACAAATCAAGGTTAACATTACAGAATAATTACAAAATAACAAAAAGGAAAACATTTTTAAAACAAAGACAGAGGGGCGCCTGGGTGGCTCATTTGGTTAAGCGGCTGCCTTGGGCTCAGATCATGATCCCAGGGACCTGGGATGAAGCCTGGCTCCCTGCTCAGCGGGGAGTCTGCTTCTCCCTCTGCCCCTCCCCCCTACTCATGCTCCCTCCCTCCGTCTCTCTCTCTCAAATAAATAAATAAAATCTTTTAAAAAAAATAAAACTAAGTCATATAAGCAAAGCTGTACATACAGGAAGAAAATTGTCTTAAACACATCGCTAAATAATAATGTATTTATTAAATAAGGCATTCGGTTCAAGAATTCGGAACAAATACACTAAGAAACAAACCTGTAAAGAAGGCAAAATGAAAGAATGAATAAAGAGGAAACCAGAAATTAGCAAATACAAATGAACAGAAAATAGAAGACAAAAATTGGAACTGGTAAATATATATGAAAGTACATTATTTGCAGGAGGGTGGAAAACTTACTTTAAAACACATACCATTAGCTAATCATTAAGAGGGAAAAAAGGGGAAAGAAGCACAAATGCTTCTTAAATTAAAATTAAAATATAAAAGAGAAAATACTAAAATATACAAAGAAAAAATTCTGAATATGTAAAGGATTATTTTATATAACTCTGAAAATAAGAGTTTTAACCATGAATGAAACTGATAGTTTTCTAGGAAAATACAAATTATCAAGAGAAATCCAGAACATATGAGAAACCTACACAGACCAAAAAGAATAAGTGAAATAAAGTTACTCCCCCAAACTGCCAGTTTTCATAGAAAATCCTTCTAAATCAAACAGAAATAATTTTTATGTTATTTAAATATTTTCAGATCATGGAAAGATGAAAGCTTCCTATTATTTTGTCAAAGCCAGAATAAGACTCATATCATAACCGGACAGAGATGTTTTCAATATTTTTTTAAAATATAAAATAAATGAATATTTAACTCAAGTAGTTTGAATAATTAAAACACACAATGAAGTCAGCATGAAGAAATTAATAAAAAATAAAGAATAGTGAATTAAAATGAGAAAAACAGATTTAATAAGTAAAAATAAGAACTAAGAATGTGAGGATAATAATATGAATCACCATATCCTAAGGTTCTCTTAAAAAGGCACTGAAGTATTCTTCCTCTTCAAATCTCCAAGTTTTTTTTCTTCTTTTTACAAAATACCAAATTTTATTTAGAAATAATACAACATGCTCCTAAAATGTATTCTTATTCCTAAAATGGGTAAAGCTCCATCTCTTAGAATTCAGCTCAGCCAAATTAATATGTCCTATTAATAATAGGACTGGCATTCAAAGAGGAGATGATCACTGTTTTCCTATAGCTCAATCTAATAGGGAAGACAAACCTATACAGAGAAATGCACTCTAAGGGTAGTAAGCATGTAGTAATGGAGTTAAGGGAAAAGTAATAATCCATTGCTCTTTTTTTCCTATTGAACAAAGACAATTTATTCTGCTCGAGACGATTTATTGCACAATAAACTAAAAAATTGAACTGATGTGATTTGAGTTACTGTTGTATATTAATGTCATAAAATCATAGAGAAATCACTTCATTTTCTTGAGCCTCAGCTCCTTCATCTCAGAAACTAGGGTAATGACTATACCTACGTACTGAGCTCATTGGGTGTGAGGCTCAAATGAGGTAATGTTCCTGAAAACCCTTTTAAATGTGCTATATGCAAAAGTTATTTTCATTAAAACCATTAGCATCAAAGTGTAAATGATTGTGAATTTCACAGGTATAGTTGAATTTCACACTTCTTCCATTTGGTCTAGAAAACCATCTTCAGTCACCACTTTTTAAAGTCAACACTTTCTTAAATGAATAGTGTACAAAGGATCCGATTCACAAACATAATGGCTGTTCTTCATCTTAAAGTCGTAGTCATACCCTAAATTAGTTAAGATCAGTATGCGATCCAGAGTGTCAAGTTCTTTGTAGCTTACATAATGAGGCTCTTTAGGAGATGCTGTGCTTACTCTTTCTGACTATATTCATTATTTAGACAATGGTTATTAATCATGTACTTACAATGTAATGACAATTACAAAACAATAGTTCTCCAAACTGACCTCAGGTTAACAGATCCTGCCTACTCTGCTACAGTGAATGCTCACACTAATACACCTTCCAGAATGTTGACATTCTGTTCCTATCTTTGAGTGATATGCTTACTAAAAGTTGATGTCTATTCCCAATCTACTTATGTTTATTGTACTGGTAATTATACATATGTAATTTAATTTACTACTGAATAAACTAATTAAGTGTAACTGGGGAAAACAGAGAATTATTGTTTCCATCAATGTGAAATTGAATGGTTTGCAAAGATGAAAAAATAGGCCACTCACTTGAAAATCCACTGTCAAGTGAGTTTTGGACAAGGCACCTGTATAAGATTAAGGGGAAGGAAGATAAAAAACTTAAAAGGATTCTGAACTGATATTTTGTCATAAGTATCTAACTTCTCACTCTACTTCCAAGACTATGGAAATTCAGGATCATGCCTTATGCTTGTGGTTAATGACATATAATAAAGATAAGTCAGAACTTTTATCAGTGGACCCAAAGAATAGGATGTAAATGGCCAAAGAACAGGCCTGAGCTCCCTCTCAAAAATTGCTGAATAAAGGTATACTTCATGTCTTAAAAGTTAAAATTTTTAAGGTATACAGGAATCACTTTTAAGATTCTCCATTGACTTTTTAAAATAAGCTGACCAATTATACATTATTAAAATATGAGTTTATAAACTGGAATTATTTCCAAATGAGAACATATATTATAAGAACACTTAAGATTATTTCAAAATCCCATTAAAGAAATAAATACAGATTAATTCCCAACTCAGACTTTGGTATAGTAACAGACACAGTGGGGAATGGAAGATGAATAAAGCTAAGTAATGACTTTCAAAGCACTGAAAACTCACATATTTCTTATATTTGAGAAAGTTCTCAGATCCCCAGATTCTGTCCTCAGGTTTGAAGTTGTGTAGATGACAATTTGCATAACCTTTAGAATGGCCTGCCCGATATAATGCCTTCCAAAAGTAATGCATCCTTGGTTTTGCTGAACCAATCAGATACAGGCGCTAAAAATACAACCTGAGGGGCGCCTGGGTGGCTCAGTCGTTAAGTGTCTGCCTTCGGCTCAAGTCATGATCCCAGGGTCCTGGGATCGAGCTCCACATCAAGCTCCCTGCTCAGCGGGAAGCCTGCTTCTCCCTCTCCCTCTGCCCCTGCTTGTGTTCCCTCTCTCACTGTGTCTCTCTCTGTCAAATAAATAAATAAATAAAATATTAAAATAAATAAATAAATAAAGTTTGTATTGTCTGTCAGCCACATTAGTCATTTTTATTGATAGGAATTCCTACAGCTGTGTTAGAAAGAGACATCTCAGAAGAAAAAAAGAAAACTCAGGTTAAATGTTCAGCAATATTTTTACACCTCATATATATTCATCATTCATTGATTCCTTTCATTTTTTTCAGCAGACATTGAGTTCCTACAGGGTACCAGACCTGTAAGTGATGGAGCAGGGAGAAAATACAATGATTAACAAGATCTCTGAATCACTTTCAAAGAGCAATTGAAGGTCCTTGTAGGGTCTTAAAGGTAATGACATTATCTAGTTTACATTTTTAAATCTCTCAGGTTATGAGAAGAAGAAAGGGTTGCAGCAGAGAGGAAAAGGCAATCAAAGAAACCAGAAACGAGGTTCATATGCTGTGTTATCGCCAGGTTTCAGAGACCGTTATACCATGTCTAAGGCTTAAGGGTTTAAGGTGAGGCAGAGCGTGCCTCAACTCCCTTATTCTGGATTCTAAGCTCTTTGTTATCAGGAACCACAAATCCCACTTCTTGCTAAATAGGTCCAGAATTTTCTAGAATTATCTTGATTTAAAAGTCTGTCCTGAAATTCCTGTATACTACAATAAAGAACATGCCAGAAATTCTAATAAGTTGGCCTCCAAACAGCATCTCACCACCTCTTGCACCCAGAAGCCCAATAAAGCCTTCCTCATTTTGGCTTAGAATATATACTCACTTCACTCAAGGTACCTCACACACAGCAAGTATAACTTGATCCATATTTTTTAGAAACTACCTTCAGGTAACTTTTGAAAATGTGAGAAAATGAAAAAAATGATATCAATTCTTTTGTCATTTTTAGCTACTTTCCTAGAACTAGATGCATTTGCTATTTATCATTTTTATTTTGGACTCATCAGCCAATTTTCAAGGCAATTTGAGTTCACTTTTTGTGAGTCTTCAGGAAAGTATTCTGTCAAGGGCTTTGGGATAATCAAGATAAATGACACCCCTACATTTTTCTCATACTAATCACCCCTTTATGAATCCATCCAAAAGAATGCACTCGTCTGTGCCAGGCTGCTCTTTATATACCCCTGGCTCTGCTGCCCTGAGCGCTCTCTGCTCCACACGTTACATTTCATTCCATCTTGTTTCTCCTGGTGAGCTGCCTCTGCATCCGAGATCCTGTTCTCAGAGCAGTCCTTCCTGGGATTTTGGACATTAAGGATTAGCATTTTGGAAGGATGAAAGAATTGATCTTTTACGTAATTCTCACTGTCAGTCTTCAGATATTTATATTTTTGTATTTCTCTACTTATACTTTAGGTCATCTGTAAAAAAAATACATATAGTAAATTTGGGGAAATTTGAGTTTACCCCTTGGATTATCTGCAGGTTGTTGTCAAACGTTTTCCAAAACTCACACAGATAATGTAAAAGAAAAGAAGTATTACACAGCAATCATCGTCTGGTAAAATTATCAAAGAATGGGATTTTTAAACTTTCTCTAAGCCAAGCTGGAATAGGAAGGAATCATAAATGAGATTCAAATTTGATTGATACAACGATGTGAGTGATGTGGTGGAAAGAATACCGAACTGAGAGCCAGAGCTTTGGTTTCTCCACTTTTTTGTATTTGCTAGAACTTCAGATAGAGAGGGTTTGTTGTAAACATATAGATGGACAAAAGAGCTAAGGAAATCTCTACTACCCCAGTAACAGGTATATTCTGGACCTCAAAGGAGAAGAATAAATTTGGGAATTAGAAAATGATTTAGGATCCAACATCACTTTACTACCACCATTAACTTGTAACTCTCTAGACAATCTCTTGCCAATACTGTGACTCAGCTCCTCCATCTCGGCTGCTGTACATCTTTTACTTTCTGCTTAGTCATGACATCTGTATTTTGAACTTGAAAGTACTCATAACCTCTACATACTCACAGTTTCTTGTGACCTTGCCATCTTATAGTCTCTGATACCTGACTTCTGTATCTTTTTCAGCATTAGTTTTTATTACCAGCTGGAGCACACTCCTTGTATCTTTCATTCAAATTCTCCAAGGAAGAGAATCTGAGGAGGGTTATTTAGTCACTATCATTTTGTTTGGGCCAAGGTCGCATCCCAGATGTCTCATGGGCTGTCATTAGCCAATAGGTGAATCTATAATCCTGGAGTCAATTTCCCAACCCTGACCTAATCAGCTGCTACTGGTGGGATACAATCATGTGCTAATTGTCTGTGGTGTGTTATTGTTCAAGAAGCCATCTATCGTATAGTGCTATAGGCGGGGCATTAGACTTCTTCCCCAGTGAGCTTGGCTTCTTCAAGACCTGTTATCACATCTATAACAGGAAAAGTTGGATCACATACTCATTAAAGTCATTTCAAACTCTAAGGTCCAAGAATCTATCTTTTGGGTTTGTTTGTTTGTTTATTTATTTATTTATTTATTTTTGGTTATGACTGTGTTTGTTATTCTAGATGTTGAGGATATAGCAGTGACTGAAAGAGACCAAGAGTATAGCAAGATTCTGACAGGAATAAAAATTTACCACAGATTGTACAAATTAAGTGGTTTTAATTAAAGACCTACTTAAATATGTTAGGACATATTTAGGAAATAAACAAGAGAAATTGATGCACCCCAAGATCGGCAACAGTGAGAAGTCACTACCACATCTAACATTGAAGGTGTTACAGAAACCAATGAGACTTTAAGACATGGAAAAGAAGATGCCTGGAAGAAGCTATAGTCACGAGGGATACAGACAGACACAGAAATGGAAAGAGGAAGTTCTCCAGTCTCTCTTCTCCCATGCTCTTGTCCCCAACTACAACTTCCCATTAGCCAAATCCAGCTGGAAATATTAGAATAGGTGAGTCAAGGTGATGTAGTCTCCAGCCTCTGAGGGCAGAGTGCAGAGCCATGAAGTACAGAAAATAGAGGTGAGTCAAATAGAAAACAATTGGCACATGGATTTTGTCATCAAGTGGAGTAAACAGGTTAAAAAATTAAACTAATATAATACAATATAAAACAATACAATACAAAATAATACAATACAAAATAATACAATATAAAACAATAATATCTGATAAAAATAAGTGTAATAATGAGAAGGGGGTAAAGAGCATAGATCTTTTAGGAGGAAAGGATTGTTTTAGAATATTGGAAAAAATAGCACATGTTGACAAATTTCTGACATTTTAATAAAGAGACAAAGGGCACTTGCCTTGGATTTTTTTGTTTTGAAATATTTGATATGTGAAATGAATGTATGTGACATATGCAAGTTATGAACATAAAAAGTAAAACACCCATGAACCACCACCAATTGAAAAAGAAAATATCATCAGCGCCAGTGACTTTGTTTTTCATCATCCTATTCTTTCTCACTCTACACCAGTGGAACTCACTAGGCTGCATTTTAACTTTTAATCACACTCTCTCATTTCTTTTAATATATTTTTTGTTTTGCTTATTTTTTGAAATTTATAATAATTGAAATCTTACATTCATTCTCTAAGGTCTCACTTTTTTTTACTCAATATTACTTTTTAATATTCACCCATGGGGATGCACATTGTTGTAGCTCAACCTCACTGTTGAATGGATGTTTCATTATGTGAATATTGTATAATTTGCTCATCCACTTTCCTAAGGACATCATGTTATTGCCAATTCGGTGCCATTATGATGCTGATGCAAATATTCCTATACTCTCTTTTAGATATATGACCAAGTGCTTCTTTATGATATATAATGCATGCGGGAACAGAATTGTTGAGTTATGGAGACTGCGCATGTCCAACTCTACAAAATACTGCCACTTGTTTTTCATGCTGGTTGTGTCTGTGTACACTCTCACCAGCAACGTTTAATAGTTTCCCTTGATTCATGTAGTCTCTATCATTACGTCCTATGGGGTGAATGCTTATAACCCCCACAATTCATGTGTTGAAATCCTAATCCATGAGGTGATAGAATTAGGGCCTTTGGAAGGTGACTGGGTCATGAATAGGATTATTGCCCTTAATAAAAGAGCCAGATAGCTCCCTCACCCTTTCTGCTATGTGAGCTTACAATAGGAAGATGGCCATCTATGAGGAAGCAGATCCTCACCAGACAGCAAATCTGTTGGCACCTTGATCTTGGACTTCCCAGGCTCCAGAACTGTTAGAAATAAATTTCAGTTGCTTATAAATTGCTTGAGCTATTTGTTATGACAGCCCAAATGTACTAACACACTAGGTATGGTTAGATTTTGTGTATTTATTAATAGGGCAAGCATGTAATGGTAATTCATTGTGCTTTTAAATCACACTGCCTTAGGGAGGTTTATTGCTGTTTTATACAATTAATGCCTACTGTGTTTCCATTTCTGTGAAATACCTGTTCATATCTTTCACTCATTTTTCTATTGGGTTGTTGTTTTAATTTTCTTTTTATTCTTTCTATATTCTGAATACTAATTCTTAATCTGTCTCTGTATCGCAAGTCTCCTCCCACGTTGGAGCTCTGTCTTTTTCTTTCTTTATAAAATCTTTTAATAAACAGAAATTCCTTTTACTGTTGTTGAATTATTCAATGTTTTCTCTCAACTGTGCACTTTTTTCTTACTTTCAGAAAGCTTTCTTGGAGAGACATGGAGGATGGTGGAATAGGACTTCCTTACCATCATCTTTCCACAGAACTTCAATTTTGGCAGTCACCCACAGATGAGAGCACTTTGTGGGAGTCAGGAGTCCAGCAGAGAAGTTCTGACACATCATTGGTGCCAAAAAAAATCCAAGTATAAACAGGTTAAAGAAGAGGGGCGGTTTCATTTTGCCTCTGTTACCCCTCACCCTAGCTGGTGCAGCTTGGTGCCAGGTGAGACTCTTAGCCTGTGATTTCTCCCACAAGGGGAAGTGAGTGTATGTCATTGAACTCCGACTCCCCCAGTTGTGCAGGACACTGCCCAAGAGGGTTACCTCCTCCTCACCTAATCATAAAGATGTTATATTGTGTGGTTATTTTCATGCACATAGTGGGCACAGCAGGTCTTCTTTGATGTCTTTTAGTCTTTTAATTATTTTTAATAAAGGTTTGCACATCTTTTGTTTGATTTATTCCTGTTATTTTTTATATTGCTAAATATTTTTTTTTAATTTTTAAGCTCTACTGATAGTTTTAGATCATAATCTTATATCCAAGAACATTGCTAAACTAGTATTATTTCTAATAATTTGACTGTGTATCATTTTGGGCTTACTATGACAAAAGTAATGACAGTTTTGTTTCTTTCCAGTCATTCTATATTTTATTTTATCTTTCTCTGATGCACAACTTAGAGTGTCAAGAACAACTGTAAGTTAGTGATAGTGGTCAGTTGTTGCATTCCTGATTTTAAAAGTAATGCCTGTAATACTTCATTAAATACTATGTTTACCATAGATGATTGGTAGGTGCTTTTGTCAGGTTGGGAAATGTGCCTTCTGTTCCTATTTTCAAGAGTTTTCCTTCTTGAATTATTTATTTTTGATTTATAAGTGTTATCAAATATTTTGCTTCAAATGTTGATAAGAATATTTTCCCCATTAATCTGTTAATATAATAAGTCATCTAATATTGAATCACTTTTGTATGCCTGGGATATATAAAAATAGTAATACCTTACCTCTGTTAATTTGGATTTAATGTATTAATATTGCATTTATGATTCTGCACATACTTTTAATTCATGGAACTTGCCTATAATCATTTTTTCTCTCATTGTCTTTGTTTAGAGTTGGTGTCATCATTAATCTAGCCTATAAAATGTGTTGAAAGTATATTGCCTTCTTTTAAGCTCCAGAGGAATTTACGTAAGATCACAGATATGTGTTCCTTGAATATTCCATAACTTTTACTTATAAACTATATTGACTTTATTTTCCTTGTAGGACTATTTTAAATTATTGATTCAATTTCTTTTATGGTTATAGATCCATTCAGGTTTTCTATTTCTTCTTGAATAAATTTTATGTTATATTTTTCTAATATTTATCTATTTTGTCTAAATTTTTAAGTTTTTGGCATAAAGTTTCCCAGAGTTCTTATTATCTTTTATCTCTGTTTTGTCTCTAGTGATATCTCTTTTTTTTATTTCTCATATTGTTTATCTGGGTCTTTTTGTTGTTCTTGTACATCAACTATGTCAGGGTTGGGTGATTTTATTTTTTTCTTTCTAAAGAAGCAATTTTTGTTTTTATTAATTCTAACATCTGTTTGTTTTCCATTTCATTGATTTATACTCTTTTCTTTGTTATATGCTAGCCTCAGTTTCATTTAAGTTTGTTCTCTTGTTCCTTTTGTAGCTACTGTTGTGGATGCTTAGCTCTTGATTTGGGACCTTTATTTTTTTCTCATAAGTGGGTTTAGGTCTGTAAGTTTGCCTCTAAGCACTACTGAATCTGTATCCTACAAGGCTGAGAATTAGTCTTAAAATTATTATTTTAATTATTCTACATATGCTCTAATTCCTTTCTAGTATTGTCTTTGGCCTGAATTATTATTCAACATGTTTTTAAATGTAGGGGATTTCTAAATGTAGGGGATTTTAAAAAATTCTTTGTTTCTTGCCCTGTGGTCAGAAGCATGGTGTGTATAATATTGACTCATCAAAATTTGTTCGGGTTTACTTGCTCTATGGTCAACAAACTTTGTATTTCTATGATACAGGTCCCTTGATATTTATTGAGACTTAATTGGTGATCTTAAATACGATTGATTTCCAATAATCTTTTTTGTGGTCTTGAAAAATATGTCTATTCTCCAACAGAAAAATACATTGTCTACTACATGATGCTTCTTCATGTGCTATTCAAGTGTTCCATATACTTGCTGGCTCATTTATCAAGAAATGAGAGAGTTGTATTAAAATATCCCAATACAGGGGTGCCTGGGTGGCTCAGTTGGTTAAGTATCTGCCTTTGGCTCAGGTCATGATCTCAGGGTCCTGGGATCAAGCACTGCATCAGGCTCTCTGCTCAGCGGGGAGTCTGCTTCTCCCTCTCACTCTGCCTCTGTGTTCTCTCTCTCTCTCTCAAATAAATAAATAAAATCTTAAAAAAATTATCCCACTATAATTCTGGATTTTCTGTATCTTCCTCTAATTTTGTCAAATTTTTTGCCTTATTTATTTTTAATCTCTGCTGCTATGTTCTTAAGAGGTATTATGTTCTCCTGACAGATTCAAACTTTATTAATATACAATGATATTCTTTATCTCATATGGAAGGCAGCTATGCTCACCACTATACCACCAACGCAGATTCTTTATCTCATATGATAAAGAGCTTTCTGTCTAAAGATCATCATTATGTGATACTATGATATTAGCTAGAACCATAGGAAATTGTCAGTTTTGTAGATCACATTGGCAATTTCATGTTTCAATCTAATAGCATTGTCAGTTTTTTTGTTGTTCTCTGTGTGCTTCTGTGTTAAGTAAGTTCTCTTGTAAACAGAACTTAGCTTGATTTGTTTTATCATTTTTTAATGATTTATGCCAGTTTTTAGTGTTTCTTGGTGTACTTGGATTTATTTCTATCATTTTATTCTGTACTCCCCCATTTGTCCCAAACTTTGTGATTTTTTATTTCTTTTCATGTCTTCTTTTAGATTGATTTTTTTCCCTTTTGCTTTCCAGTTTTTTCCTTTAACAACTTTGGAATGTAAATATTCAGCTATTCTTTTTTAGTAAGTATCTTAAAATTTTAATGTACATACTTAGCAAGGTCTAACAGTAATGGGTATCTTTACCCTTTGCCCAACAACACAATCAACAATTACTGGGAAGAAGTAATTCCAAACTCTTCTTCCCAGTTTCCAGCTATTATTGTCTAAACATTTAGCTCTTTGTTGCTTTGTTTTCACCCCACAAATTAGGCCTTATTATTATTGATTTATAAGACAAAATTATATAAATTTTGTCCTTCAGAAATTTCAATTAGATACATATTGGTATTTATATTCCATTTCCATGTTTATCAACGTAACTTATATTTCCCATCTACTTGTCACTACCTTCTGTGTTTTAAAGGATTTTTAAAGATCTATATCACAGTTCACTAATTTTCTTTTTTTTTTTAATATTTTATTTATTTATTTGATAGAGAGAGAACAGTGAGAGAGGGAACACAAGCAGGGGGAGTGGGAGAGGGAGAAGCAGGCTTCCCACCAAGCAGGAAGCCCGATGCAGGGCTCAATCCCAGGACCCTGGGATCATGACCTGAGCCAAAGGCAGACACTTAAAAACTGAGCCACCCAGGTGCCCTGACAGTTCACTAATTTTCTATTTATTTCCTTCTATTACCCTATTAACACTTTCATTAAGCTTTAAATTCATTGATTATGGTTTTCAATTCTACAATTTCTAGAAGCTAATGCTTCTTTAATTATGTGGTTTAACAACCCTGCAGCCCAAAGTTAGAGTTCTGCTCTCAGAGTCTAATGTTGATTCCTACTCACTTTTTGTGCTCTGCCTCAGAATGCAATAAGCCCAACACTTCCTATTACTTCTACTTCCATTGGTTTACCCCCTAAAATACTGGTGTGTGGTCTGACAGTCTCTACTTTTTTGCTTACAAGCAATCTTGAATCATGATTCTAGACAATATCACCATGATAAGCAAATGAGATAAACTCTTGGCCTAACAGCTACTAAGTCTTACTACAAGGTTGTTATATTAAAAACAGTAAGATATCAATGCAAAAAGAGACAAATTGACCTAAAGATCAAAATTGCTGTGAGATAGACTCACTCATATCTCAGAATTTATTACATAATAAAGGTGGCATCACAAATAAGATGGTTTAGTAAATGATGATAATTGCTCATAATGGAGAAAAATCCATACCTACTACCACATACAAAGATGGAATCCAGATATATTAAAGAAATAAATCCAGAGAAACCATAAAGGCAGAGAATAATGTGCCTTAGGGTTGGGGAGGAACTTTTTTTTTTTTTTAAAGATTTATTTATTTATTTGAGAGAGTATGTGTGTGCGTGAAGTGGGGGAGGAGCAGAGGAAGAGAGAGGGGAAGCAGACTCCCCATTGAGCAGGGAGCCCAACACCTGGGGCTTGATCTCAGGACCCTGAGATCATGACTTGAGCTGAAACCAAGAGTCAGACGCTTAACTGATTGAGCCACCCAGGAGCCCTGGGGGGAACTTCTTAAATGAAATTCTAAAATTCCAAAACATCATTAATGCATTTAATCACATCAAATTAGGAATTTCTGTGAATAAAGTTAATATAAAGATGTTGCAGAGATATGATATTTGGCCATGTCTAAAACCAAAGGAAATTATTATCTAAGACATACAAGGAACTCATATGCACATGAAGAAAAATACAAGAGTCTCAACTCTTATAGATGAGTAAAAGATATTTGAGCCAATTCATAGCCAAAGAAACCCAGAGATTTAACAAAATATATGATTGGTGTCCAAAGTCATTAGTCATCAGAGAAATGCAACTTAAAAACAAAAAAGGTGATACTACTTTAGGCTCATCAGATCCTAAATACAAAGTATTGAGTGACAAAAACAAGAAACACAATACCATGTGTGTAAGTTAAAACTACATGAAATAATGTATGGTTTACACTAATGGCTTAAAAGAGAATAATATAAGCCAACTATATGTTGGGAAATTCGGAGGTGAGGAGTAGAACAGAGGCCTCGCAAAGACCAGTGAGCACCAGATGACCAGAACTGTAGAGGATTACTAAGGAACCCTTGGATCATGAATATAAAGCAAATCCACAGAACACAGATGAAACTATACTATTGTCATGTTGGATTCTCAATTTCATCTCAGGAGTCCTACCCTCCAAGACACCCAGCTCGGAAGCACTATTATCTAAGCTCTGCTTTCCTGTGAATCGCCTGGTTCCCAACAGGCCTAATCATTTCTCTACAGGCTGAGGGTAAGATGGCTCTTCACCTAGTCTTCCAAATATTTATATTCCTCTGAAAATGTAGAACCAGAATAAGCAAGTGATGGGTATATATATATATATATATATATATATATATATATATAAAATGAGAGAAAAAAGTTTTGGTTAAAATTTCGAGATATATCTCAAAATTTTAACCAAAACTTTTTTCTCTCATTTTCTTGTATCCTTTTTTCCACCCATTCACTCAAAAGAATGCATTGCCTCAGGGATGGGATAATATAGCAGAGAAGCCGAGAAAATCTTTTTGGTATTAAAAGTATAGCTATGAAGTACATAACTTCTAGGCCATAAAACATCAAGGAAGTGCTACAGGAATCTGGTAGGCAGAGGTCAGGGATATTGCTCAACATTCTACAGTGCAAAGAACAATCCCCCAAAACAAAGAATTACCCAGCCCAAAATGTCAGTACTGTCAAGATTGAGAAACATTTCTTCAAACTGAGGTTAAATCTGGACCACTCAGCATTATAAGAATAATAAGAAATTTATAATACAAATCATTCATTTATTTACAAAGAAAATTACATCTAGTTCCTTGGTTGAACTGTTCAACCATTTATTTATGCTAAACAATATAGGATCTAATATAAAATCTTCAGCAACCGTCAGTTTTGCATTTAATGAAGGGGTTCTGAGAAGGGAAGAAAAGTTGAAGTGACTTTAAAGTAAGATAGAGTGTCCCCACACAAGGAAGTAAGAGAAACGGAGGCATGAAAACAGATACTAGAAGCTCACAGCAATATCAGAAGCCAATGAGAGGAGGCAAACTCTCCAGGAAGTCATCTCTGGAGCAGCTTGTAGAGGAGAAAGAGGTGTTCCTGGGCAAGGACAATGAGGAACATCAGCATTTTGCAGAGAGGTGAGATTCTATTTCTTCCAGACTCTACACTTAAAGTTTACCGAGAAGGAGGCACAAGAACCCCAAGACTACCCACTTGCCAGGAAGAAAGCAGAAGGAAAACTTGGAAGCACTTTCAAAATAACATGAATGAGGGCGCCTGGATGACTCAGTTGTTAGGCGTCTGTCTTCGGCTCAGGTCATGATTCCAGAGTCCTGGGATCGAGCCCCGCATCGGGCTCCTTGCTCGGCGGGAAGCCTGCTTCTCCCTCTCCCACTCCCCCTGCTTGTGTTCCCTCTCTCGCTGTGTCTCTCTCTGTCAAATAAATAAATAAATAAAAATCTTTAAAAAAAAATAGCATGAATGAAAGCAAAAGCCAGAAACAATGAAAAAAATAAAAGGAGCAAAAGAGAAGGGAAGGGGGGAGGAGAGAGGAAAAAGGATAGGAAGAAGGGAGGAGTGGGGCGGGGAGAGAAAGAATGAGCTAGAAACAATTGTGAGGGGTAATAAATAAATTACTCTTATGTTAATGGCATGCCAAAGTGTTCCATTTTTATGCGAAAGCAAATAAGTATGAAGTATCACCAACATAAACACTGATTAAAAGAGATTAAATGTCTTGAGATGAAATGTCATAACATTACACAGTGTCAGTCTGCGGTGTTCTCAAAATGTTAATGACCTCCAGCTTTCGCTACTTCCATTACTGGTGATCTCAGGGGAGAGAAACCTCAGTTGCAGGGCTCCCAGGAGGAGCTGAGAGCCTGGTCCCATCTCTTCGCTGTTAATAGATAAAATTTCACTGAAAATGATTCAGTGACATTTGGCCATAATTCAGAAGGGACTACATTTTTTAAAAAAGAATTTTTCTTTTATCAGAAAGTACTTGAGTTTATCTTACCATTTCAATAATGTTCCAGACCCGATTCAGTCAGTCGTCAATACTCTTTGGAATAAGTTTTCTGTCCTCTAACAGTGACATTTCCCCAGCAATGGTAGCATCCGCAGGAACTAATTCTGCCCCAAAAAGCGTGGGTCAGGATGAATTTTATTAGGACTGATCCCAGCATTCCTCACGAAGTGTTAATTTAGAATGTACTCTCAGTGGCCATGTCTCCTCATTTATTTTAATAAAAATCATTAGCACTTTCGATCTCCACCATTATTTTTGCTTCCAAACCAAACAAAATAGGTTAACATCCTGTGGCCACTTTATGGATTAGTCATCCTCTCCCACCTATTCTACTGACCCAGTTTCTCTCACACAGCTAGGACACGTGCTTTCCATCTCACTGGTGACATTTTTAAATATGTGGCCCTCAGTACAAATATATCTGTTGCCTTTGTGCTTCTTCAGGGCATAAGTGAGTGCCCATGGTTATGGTTGGGGCAATTTTGTCTGCATTTGTTCAACAAATGCTTATTGAGTTTTTATTAAACACAAGCCCTCTAATCAGTTCCTTCTCTCAAGAAATTTCTAATATCAGGAGTGACAGGAAGAACAATGTGGGGCGGTATAAGTAAGTGGCAGTTCTGGGGTCCAATTAGAGTGCCCAGTAATTAAGAGGACCAAGAGAGAGGTCTTTCCGCTAGAGATATCAGAGAAAACTTCAGGAGGGTTACACAAAAGGGATTTTGTAAATTTTGACAGAATGTTGACAGAGATGTACTGGATAAAACATTCTCTCTGCCCTGAGTAGCCACTAGCCCTATGTAGCCATTTAAATTTAAATTAAGCACACTGAAATAAAATGTAACGTTCAGTCACACTGGTCGCATTTCAAGTGTTCAATAGCCACGTGTGGCTAGTGGCCACCATATTGGACATTTCCATCACCGCAAACAAATGTATTACACAGCTCTGTTCTAAGCTGGAGAAATGGGATAATCACATGTGAGAAACTACAGGTGTTGTATAGATAGACACCAGGAAACACCTGGCATTTGCTGGAGCATAGGGTGGGAATAAAAGTGGAAGATAAAACTGGAAAGGGAGTTTGAAATCAAATTGCAGGTAGTCTTGAATACATTCATCTGGAATCAAGGCTTTGTTTGGAGCAGAGAATTGGGACTTAGGATTAATCTTTGATAACGTGTAAAATGATGACCTGAAAAAGCAACTGGACAAGGAGTTCTCAGCCATGGCTGTACAACAGAATGTGGAAGAAATTTCTTACCCGATATCTAGGCCACATCCCAGATGAATGAAATAAGAATCACTGAAGGTGAGACTCAGACATCAGTGGTTTTTAAATCTCCCCAGGTGATTTTGACATGTAAGTGTTCAGAGACAGCCCCTGTTCCTATGTGCACTGTGTCACTTCTCCCACTTCTGTCAATAATAACCTCTTTTTTCTGATTAACGTCCCCTTATACTTTCTACCCAATGCTGGTGGAGTTGCCAATCACAATAAGGTGATTCCCTGTTCACAAGAGGTAGTCTTGGAACCAAATGTTGGCAAATCACAATTAAACTGGTATTGCTGGCTGTGGTGATTGGCCCAGATTTAGACTACAATCCAAGTCAGGCAAATGAAAGCCTGTTCTGGGACTTAGCAGATATATTCCTGGTTAGAAGGCTATTTCATCTAGGAGGTCACTCAAGTGGGAGGGCACTAGCCTGGGTCCAGTCATATGAATCAAGAAATTATCTACTAGTCCTGTTTGTCTTCTTCCACTTAAATTTGCAATCGGTTTTAATCATTTTTAATAGTAAGAGATATAGAGAGATGTAGAATGTAGCTTTACCAAATACGTTTGATCACAGAACCCTCTTTCTTAGAATGCTTATTAACCACTTCTGGGACACTAACCTTTTTTCAAAAGAGCTACAGAGGATAACTGAAATACAAGGGCCCTCTCTGAGTATGATAACCACAGCAAAACCCGCTTGTAAACTAAGAGCAAAAGATAACAAATTGACTTAAAAGAACCAAAGAGCAAGAGGGAAGATGTGTGAGAGCACTGAGGTACCTAAAAGGTGGGTGGGAAAGGGAAGTGAGCCCAAAGAGGAAAGCCAGGGAAGGGTAGTAAAAGGGGTTCTGTCATCTCCTATCTCTGATCACAATGCCTTGAGTTTGTATATGAACACAAACTCTATCTATGTTGGCTACATGGTTCACCCTCTAGGGGTATTCAAATAGCCTCAGTCTTATGCCATTCTGAAGGAGATCTGCCTTGGGTCAAGTCCAAGACTAACTTGGGCTCCTGTACTATAGGATGGAGGTTTGGAGTGAAGAACAAAAACTACCAAAGCTCATGTGTCCACATAGTTTATTCTTCTTGGCTTTTGCCTCAGATAATTGTTCCACTTTGGATTGTTCTTTCTTAGTAACTCCATGGAACATATTTATTAAAATGAACCCAGGGTACCTGGGTGACTCAGTCAGTTAAGCATCTGACTTTGGCTCAGGTCATGTTCTCAAGGTCCTGGGATCAAGCCCTGCATTGGGCTCCCTGCTCAGTGGGGAGTCTGCTTGTCCCTCTCCTTCTACCCCTCCCCCTGCTCATGCTCTCTCTTTCTCTCTCAAATAAATAAATACAATCTTTTAAAATAAAATAAAATAAAATAAAATGAACCCAAGGCCACTTTCAATTCAAAGGGGCCATCTCTCCACATGATGGGGCCCATACATCCTTGGAGAGAGATTTTTAGCCTGTGGCCAAACCAAAGTGTATATCTAAGGTAAGGGGCTCAAATGACCAACTTTTAATCAAAGATTGGGAGGACAGATAAAAATTTCTATGGCATGCACATTTGTGTTCAGTTCACTATCCCCAAATACCCTCTTTTAAATCTGTTTAATTGACCAGGATTAGAGATCACAGCCAGTGCTCAATCTCTTTCCACATAGAAAACACAATCACCAACCTACTCATCCAGCTATGGATTAATAGGGGCTTATTGTGTTCTGTGTTAATGAATCATGACTGGAAGCCAGTGAAGCAGGCCATGTATCAGAAGCAGGAAACATAATTGGTAGGATGAGAAAAGTAGATGGGGATTAGATCTACTCACAGGAAGGGGAAATAAGGCTTTGATCAAAGAAGAAAATATCTGGAAGTGTAGGCATTGTTTGTACCCCTGAAATCCTTCCACTGCTGAGATTACCTACCATTTTTACTTGAGGACCCAACATTTACCTTACACCACTCCTGGCATTTTATGTAACTGAGTTCAGGCAATTTTCAGATGCCAGTCTCCTATATAGATGTGCTCTGTACTTTAAAGAAATTTTACACTGTATTTCCATTTACGGCATTTTAAAAATGTAGGCTTCTATGACATATGATAAGAGAAATCTCTTTCTTGATAGGAGTTTGCTCAAGATGCCCTTTATAAGCACTCTTCCAGTTCTAATAGTGAATGACTATATTTAAAAGATGTGCATGTTGTGTGCCTACAGAAAAAAAAAGTCCGAGAGATAAGATCCTGAAAGTCATAAGCAGAGAATGGAGAGAATGTAAGAAATTTTGTTCTATTATTTCCATAATCAGGGGAAAAAAGTTTTAGACAGATCCCTTTGGATTTTCTAAATGAACATCTTTGTGGATGGGAAATTCAAGAGACTTTTGGCAATTGAGGACTTTAGCTGTCTCAATATTCACTGTGTCAATCCTACAAAGACACCTGGTTTTCACCAAGCCTCACGGTGTCCAGATAACCTGGCAAAGATGAAATGAAGGTTGTGTGTCCTGAATAATAACAGGCTACTCGATCATAAGGAGCCCATGCATTATCCAAAATCGGCTGGTTTTGTCAAAGTCACAGGGATTTAGATACCTTCCTGGTGAGAAATATCTTCTCATTCTATCAATTCATTCATTAAAAAAAAAAAGGGGGGGGGCACCTGGGTGGCTCAGTCGTTAAGCGTCTGCCTTCAGCTCAGGTCATGGTCCCAGGGTCCTGGGATCGAGCCCCGCATCGGGCTCCCTGCTCGGTGGGAAGCCTGCTTCTCCCTCTCCCACTCCCGCTGCTTGTGTTCCCTCTCTCGCTGTATTTCTCTCTGTCAAATAAATTAAAAAAAAAAAATCTTTAAAAAAAAAAAAAAGTACCATACCCGAAAGCTGTGGACTTCAAAATTTCTTTTTAAAGTCTATACATGTCCAATATGAAATCAGATAAAAGATCCTACCAGTGGTAGGGGAAAATAGAATTCTTTGAGTTTTCTTTCGCTTTCCCTTCAGAATCTCAGAGATTCCAGTGTGTGTTTTGAAAACCACTACACCAAATTATTTTCTTCATTGGTTGACAAGTATGGCACCTCCTGAAGTTGTGCACTATAGAATCCCAGCCCGAATGGCCTGAAATAGCAATTAATTTGTAAGAACTAGGGAGTTTTTGTATCTTCTGGAGTCTCCTCTAAAAATGCAAATGTTCCTGGGAGGAGAAACGTCTTAAGCAATCATGAGGGATTATTTTACCAATTCAATTTGCAGCTTGGAAGCAGAGCTGACAGCAAAGCCCTGTAGGATTGGGCAGAGATAACGGAGGTAAAGGAACTAAAACAGATGTAACCAAGGAAAAACTTTATCTCCTGAGGTCACACAGGACACACTTAACAGGCTATCAATAGTTTTTAAATAAAGATAATTATAAAATAGCTAATATTTGAATGCATCCTGGGTGCCAGGTACTCTTCCAAGTCTCACTCTGTGTTTGAATTCATTTTGTGTATTCCTTTATTCCTTTTTGTATTAACCACAATTACGTGGTGAAAGTACTACTTTTCTACCCATATTACTGATGAGGAAACGGAGGCATAGAGGTGTGAACGCCACACAACTAGTTAGGGGCAGAGCCAAGATGCAAATCTGTACAGTGTGACTCTGGGGCCTGTGATAACACAATGGTTCATCTTCCTGAGAGGAGGACCATTTCAGGTCTCCCAGCACTTCCAAAGAGTGGCCTCTTTGACTTTTAATTATCTAACCTCAGTGATCCTCTTGAGTTTGGTTAAGCTCAGAGGGAACAAGACTAAATTCCTAGTGAGATATGTGCTTATTTTTTTTTAATGGAACTACAGTTGACATACAATGTTATAGTAATTGCAGGTGCACAACATAATGATTCAGCAACTATGTATATTATGCAACCCTCACCACAATAAGTGTATTTACCTTCTGTCATCACACACAACTGTTACAATATTATGGACTACATTCCCTATACTGTAAATTTCATCCCTGTGGTTTATTCATTTTATAACTAGAAGTTTGTACCTGTTAATCTTTTACTTCTTTTGCCCTTCCCCCCACCCACCCCCTGGCAATGACCAGTTCTGTTTTTATGAGTCTGTTTCTGTGTTTTTGTTTGTTCATTTGTTTTGTTTTTTGGTTTCCACATATAAGTAAAATCACATGATATTTATCTTTCTCTGTCTGACTTATTTTACTTAGCATATTACCCTCTAGGTCTATCCATATGTGTGTATACACACACACACACACACACACACACACAGACACACTTGTCTTCTTTATCCATCCATCTATCAACAGACACAGGTTGCTTCCATATTTGGTTTTTATAAATAATGCTGCAATGAGGGCGCCTGGGTGGCTCAGTTGGTTAAGCGACTGCCTTCGGCTCAGGTCATGATCCTGGAGTCCCGGGATCGAGTCCCGCATCGGGCTCCCTGCTTGGCAGGGCGTCTGCTTCTCCCTCTGACCCTCCTCCCTCTCATGCTCTCTGTATCTCATTCTCTCTGTCTCAAATAAATAAATAAAATCTTTAAAAAAAAATAAAAATAAATAAATAATGCTGCAATGAATATAGGGGTGCATGTATCTTTTCAGATTAGTGTTGTCATCCTCTTTGGGTAAATACCAAACAGTGGAATTATTGGATCATATGGCATTTCTATTTCTAATTTTTTGAGGAACCTCTATACTGTTCCCACAGTGACTGCACCAATTTACATTCCTACCAACAGTGCATAGGATTCCTTTTTAAACACATCCTTACAAGCACTTACTTCTTATTTTCTTGCTATTCACCATTCTGATTCATGTGAGGTGATATCTCATGTGGCTTTGATTTGCATTTCTCTAATGATTAGTGGTGTTGAGCACCTTTCATGTAACTGTTGGCCATTTGTGTGTCTTCTTTGGAAAAATGTCTATTCAGATCCTTTGCTCATTTTTTAATTGGGTTGGTTTTTTTGTTTGTTTTTACTATTGAGTCATATGAATTTATTTTCTTTGCTTGCTTTTTGGATATTAACCTCTTATTAGATATGTGGTATGCAAATATTTTCTCCCATTCCATAGGTTGCCTTTCCATTGTGTTGATGGTTTCCTTTGCAGAGCAGAAGCTTTTTAGTTTGATGTAGTCCCACTTATTTTTGCTTTTATTGCCTTTTTGGTGTCAAATTAAAAAATTATTGCCAAAACCAATGTCAAGCAGCTTACCCCCTATGTTTTTAGGAGTTTTATGGTTTCAGGTCTTATGTTCAAGTATTTAAGCCATGTTGAGTTGACTTCTGTGAGTGATGTAAGATAAGGGTCAGTGTCATTCTTTTGCATGACTATCCAGTTTTCCCAGGACCATTTATTGAGACCATCCTTTCCCCATTGTTGGCTCCTTTGTAGAAAATCAATTGACCATATATGCATGGGTTTATTTCTGGGCTCTCTATTCTGTTCCATTGATCCACATGTTTGTTTTTATGCCAGTACCACACTGTTTTGATTACTGTAGCTTTGTACTAGTGTTTTGAATCAGGAAGTGTGATGCCTCCAGTTTTTCTCTGTTTTCTCAAGTTTGCTTTGGCTATTCAGGGTTTTTGTGGTTACAAACACATTTTAGGATTGTTTTTTCTATTTCTGTGATAAATGTCATGGGAATTTTGATGGGATGACATTGATGGCTTTGGGAAGTATGGACATTTTAACAATATTAGTTCTTCTGACCCATGAACATGGAATATCTTTCCATTTACTTGTGGCCTCTTCAACTTTTTTTTTGCCAGTGTCTTCCATTGTTTCCAGTGTACAGATCTTTCACCTCCTTTGTTAAATTTATTTCTAAGTAATTTATTCTTTTTGATGCTAATTTAAATGATATCATTTTCTTAATTTCTCTTTCTGATATTTGTTATTGGGTGTATAGAAATGCAACTAATTTTTGTGTATTGTTTTTGTATCCTGCAACTTTACTGAAATCATTTTTTAGTTCTAACATTTTTTTTTTTTGTGGATAAAAGACTTGATATTTTAAATATAATTTTCCCCAACTAATATTGATACAATGCAATCCAATAAAACTCTCATTGAGCCTTCTTTTTCTTTCTTTTTTTTTTTTCTGGAAATTGGTGATCTGATTATAAAATTTATGTAGACTAGCCAAAACAATATGGGAAAAGAATAAAAAAGTTGGAGAACATAACTCCATTGATTTCAAGATTTACTATACTACCTTAGTATTCAAAACAGCATGATATGGTATAAAATAGACATGCAAGTCAATGGAAACAAATAGAGATTTTAGAAATAAACTCACATTTATATAGTCAATTGATTTCAACAAGGTTCCAGGGTAATTCAGTTGGGAAACAATAATCTTTTCAACAAATGTTGCTTGAACAATTGAGACATCTAAGGTCAAAACAAAATAAATGTAGTCCACTTTTACCTCACATCATATACAAAATCTAACTAAAAATGCATTATAGGCCTACAAATATAGAACTAATACTATGAAACTTCTGGACAGAAACATAGAAGAAAATCTTTGTGACCTTGAGTTAGGTCAAATTTCTTAAATAGGACATAAAGGACAAAAAAATGATAAATTAGATTTCAAGAATGAAAACATTGCTTTTCAAAAGATTTTTAAGAAAGTAAAAGGCAATCTTACAGCCTAGGAGAAAATATTTGTAAAGCATAGATCTATTAAATCATTTGCATTCAGAATGTATAAAAAAAACTTGCACAACCTAATAACAAAAAAAAAATTCATTTTTAAATGAATAATAGATTTGAATAGAAAGCTCAATAGAGAAGCTATATAGATGGCAAAGAAGCACAAGAAAAGATCTTCAACATGATTAGCCATTAGCAAATGCAACCTGAAACCACAACGAGGTTGTGGTTACAAGAATTGCTAAAATTACCAGGTGTTTGAAAGAAGGCAAGCAACTGGAATCCCCATACATTGTATGTAGAACACACTTCAGAAAACAGTCTGGTCATCTCTGATAAAGATAAATATACACTTACTCTATGACCCAGCAATTTCTCCTTTATACATTTACTTAGCACAGGCACTCAGATGACATGGTGGGATCATATGTCCACACAAAAATTTATATGCAAATGTTGATAGCAGCTTTCTTCATAATAGCCCCAAATGGAAAGAATCTAAATATCTATCAATTGAAGCATATATAAACAAATGTGATTCTTTTCCTACAGCAGATGACTACTCAGCAACTAAAAAGGAACAAAGAACACATGCATGCAACAATATGATCAAAAAGTATTACATTAAGTAATACAAAGACTATGCCCTCTATGAATTCCCTTTTTATTAAATTCTAAAAAAAAGAAAATCACTGGTTGCCTGGGTCCAAAAGGTGAGAGAAGGGAAGTGATTACAAAAGCACAGCTGGAGATGTTGATGTGATAGAAATATTCTACGTAAAATGTTGGTGGGTCATGCTACTGTACAAAATTCTCAAAAATTCATCAAATTGGACACAAAGTTGGTGAATTTTATTATACGTAAATCAATAAAACTGATAAAAAACATAAGGAAGAAGATCACTATATCATGGAGTTATACCCTTGCTAGAAACAGAAAATTAGAAATGAAAGAAAATTAAATGTTTTTAATGAAAAAACAAGGTGCTTATCAAAAATACTTGGTTTTGTATAATGACGTGTTATCAGTGAGGGTTTCAGAGAAACAGAACCAATAGGCTCTGTACATTTATATATAGGGAGAGAGAGAGAAATTTATTTTAAGGAGCAGTCTCACAGGATGGGGGAGGTTAACACATCCAAAATCTGCAGGGCAGGCCAGTAGTCTGGAGACCCAAGGAAGAGTCACAGTTCAAATCTCAAGCTGGCAACATTTCCTCCTCTTCCAGAGAAGTCAGTCTTTTCAACAACTGGATGATGCCCACTCACATTATGGAGGGTATACTTTACTCAGAGTCTACTGATTTAAATATTAGTCTCATGTAAACAAGTCTTTCACAGAAACATCTAGAAGAATGTTTGGCCAAACATCTGAGTACCATGGCCCGGCCAGGTTGACACATGACAGTATGTAATTGACAAAGTTCTACTATACATCTTCTCTCATTTGTTCCTCATATAAGCCAAGCAGATAGAAGTTACAACTCCTACCATATTTTGGGCAAGAAACTGAAATTTCAAGAGAGCAAATGACTCCCCATTTCTCGTAGCTGGCAAAGGGTAGCTCAGCAACTTGGGGCAATCATCCTATCTCCCGACTGCATGCTCTTTCATCATAAGTGGACTAGAGAGAGAGACAGTAAAAGGAAGGGATTAAATATATCCTTTGTTCCCTATAAATTCTTCCCTGGCATTTCTCCAAGCCCAAGACATTTAAGGGTTATATAATTTTTCATGTTCACTTTTAGAGTTAGGTAAAATCGATAATATCTTTTACAAAGACTTACTTCACTTTTATCCCCTGACAAGATGAAGTTAACAAACCAGCAAACCGCTGATTAAATAGAGGCAGAAAGAAAATAACATCTAAAAATGAAATTCCTACTGGCTTTCTCCTGCTTTTTGTTTCAAAGTCAGTATTATCAAAGGGGTGGGAGGGAGTCACCGACTTCAGAAAAACCTGCCAACACATGTAGAAAAGGAAACTATAAGAAAAGGGAAAAACTTTACAAGGTGATAAACTCTGGGTCTTCCAAACTAATTTATTTAAGTGGCATTTTTCCTCACCAATTAACAAATAACACAAAACTTATTTTAAAACTTTATCATTTTCTAAATTTTTAATGTAAAGGGTCAGAAATTTCTCCCACTTTATTCACTTTACTTAATTTTAAATTCATTTTGGAGCTACATAGAAAGAGCCATTTATGTAAGCACCATAAGCATTTGCCTTTATGGAGAAAGATGGAGGAAGAAATTCCTTAGGTGTTACATTTTCCTTCCCACTAGCTGGCTAACTAACCTTGGAGAGAGCAAGTTCAGCACCTTGGGTCTCCATCTGTAAAATTAGTATAATATCGACTTCACATAAGTGTTGGGGGAAGATGCATTAATAAGCACCTAAGCAACTGGAGATGTGGCATCAAAGCATTGATCCCCATGCCCTTGTGCTGTGCACTCTCAAAGCTCCTCAGCAAGGCCTTCCCATGGCTACAGCCCCACTGTCCTTCATCCCAGACCCAACTCAAGCCTGGTTCTTCTTGGCCCATCTAGGTGGTCTTTGCATTCTCACTTCAACAAGGGCTCCCAGACAAAAAAGAGCCACAAGGACCAGCTGCCTTCCACTCCTTCAACAAGGCCTCTTCAGGGGCGATGGTGTCTGAGAAACCTCACAGAGCAATAGCAAAATTGTTCATATATAGACAAAGATTTCTGATTCCTGATGTACACAAAATAAGGATCTCTTTTAAAAGACTGGCACAAGACTCTGTTCTACAATAGAATACTGACAGCCAACTGGAAATGAGCATGGAATGAAATGTTACCAATAGCAATGATGGGTATTTACCCCAAAGATACAGATGTAGTGAAAAAAAGGACCATATGCACCCCAATGTTCATAGCAGCAATGTCCACAATAGCCAAACTGTGGAAGGAGCTGAGATGCCCTTCAACAGATGAATGGATAAAGAAGATGTGGTCTATATATACAATGGAATATTACTCAGCCATCAGAAAGGATGAATACCCAACATTTGCATTAACATGTATGGGACTGGAGGAGATTATGCTAAGTGAAATAAGTCAAACAGAGAAAGACAATTATCATATGGTTTCACTTATATGTGGAACATAAGGAATAGCATGGAGGACATTAGGAGAAGGAAGGGGAAAATGAGGGGGTGGAATCAGACGGGGAGACTAACCATGAGAGACTATGGACTCTGGGAATCAAACAGAGGGTTTTAGAGGGGGGTGGGGGGATGGGCTAGCCTGGTGATGGTTATTAAGGAGGGCACATATTGCATGGAACACTGGGTGTTATACACAAACAATGAATCATGGAACACTACATCAAAAACTAATGATGTACTATATGGTGACTAACATAACATAATAAAAAAATTATAATTAAAAAAATTGCAATGATAACCAGTTACCTGTTATAGTGAATGCTCATTCAAGGCCAAGAATGAACATTGCTATTTAATTCTTACATCAGCTAAGCAAGGTAGGTGTGACCATTCCTATTTTACAGATAAAAAATTGATCGGAGCTAAGGAAGTGAAAGAATTTGCTAACAGTTAATAGAGTCAGGGTTGTGAAAACCCCATGTGAAAGAGGAAGACCCTGTGCATTTATTCATCATTTAGTACCTTGTACACAGAACAAAAGAGCTAATATGAACTTCTCTAAAAGGATAATGGGAACAAGTTGTACAGGAAGAGGATATGAGAAGTAGGGGAGCCTGACACTAATTTTTCCCTCCCGAAGCCATTAGCCCATGTCAAGGCACTAAGTGGACAAGCCTGAAGGGAAGGCAGAAACGGTGTATGCCCTGAGATGTAAGGGCACCAACTTTTCCCTCCTGGTACCCCCACACTCCCCCAAAACTCGTAGTTGACAGTTTTTATTTTCTACCATATTTTTCCATCATCTACAATTCTTAGAAATATTATTAATAGGCACATCTTTTATGCAAAGCTTTCTTTTGGAAATTGATTGGAAGTAGGTAGGTGGGTGAGGCAGCAGGGGAAAACACTAAGAGGAAAAGGTGGCAAGTGGGCGGATGGGGGTCACCGTAGAGAAAAAGAAATCAGAAATATATTTGTACTTGCTTGGAAAAAAATGACTAAGTAAAATAAGTGCGATCATTTGAGGCAACCAGTCAGTCTGACCTTTGTAAAAAGAGCAGGATGATTCTACTTTTCTCCCACTCCAAGTCATTTTAAAGCAATCCATAAGGGCTCACTTCTACCAGAGAGTAGTGGGATGCTGCTGTAGAGCTGTTATCTACAAAAAGAATTTCAGAATACGCTTTTATTCAAGTATAGGGGTGGTGGACCCCAAAGAAAATGCGGGAGGTTATTCTTGCTTGACTCATCACGGATAGAGTGTGTAGACAAGCTGGATGAAAATATCTTAAGGGGAAACTTGATAGGAACAAAATGGTAAGCTGCTGCATCTTTTAAACCATCTCAATATTTTATCTCCTGCTGTACTCCAGGGATGGGTGGGGAGAGAGATGCCACAGGGGGTAGACGGGGCAGTGGCCCAAAGTAACCCCTCAGCAGTGATCCAGACTGAATGAAAAAAGTGTGGGCAATCTCATTTCCTCATTGAATGAGAAGATTCTCTCCTACAGCCTAAGAAAAGATGACCACTTATGAGGAAAAAAAGAACAATAATGGAAGTTCATGTGTATTCATCTTAAAAGGTTTTTAAGTCCAATGACAGGATTTTGTGATTGTCACTGTGTGCAAAGGCTTAAAAGACACCAATGCTCATTAATGCAGAAAGTCAAGGCTTCCCTAAAGGATCTTTATTAGTTTCCTAGGACTACTGTAACCAAGCATCACAAATCAGGTGGCTTAAAACAACAGAAATCTATTGTCTCACAATTCTGGGGGCCAGAAGTCTGAATCGAGGTGTTGGCAGGGCCGTGGTCTCTCTGAAGCTGTAGGGGAGAATCCCCCCTTGCTTCTTCCTAAATTCTGGAAGAAGCCATTAATCCTTAGCACTCTTTGCCTTAGAGCTGTATCATTCCAGTCTTTGCCTCTGTCATCATGCAGCACTCTCTCTGTATGACTTCACATGTCATTTTCCTCTTCTAATAAGGACAAGAGTCATATTGGATTGGGGTCACTCTAATGACCTCATCTTAACTTGATTACATTTACAAAGAACTTATGTCCAGTTAAAGTCACAATTCACAGATATTGCCAACTAGGACTTCAACATATCTTTTGGGGGAACCCCAACTGCTCATGTTCACATCTTTCATTCGCTCTCCAAGGAGAAAACATCTGCGTTGTGTGTGTTGACTCCAAGAGGAGTAACTTCATATAGCAGGGGGGTGCAGACTGGGAGGTAGGTAGAGGTGTTCAGGATGGAAAGGCTGGATAAAAGTCCAATAAGAGACAGCAAGAGTCAGGTAGGTAAGAAGCAGCAGATGAGGCCAAGAAATGTTATCAGTTTCATGTTACTGACTTAAAAAAAAAAAAAGAGGAGTAAGTAGCAGTGTCAAATTCCCAGTGAAGTTTAATGAAATAAGGTCTGAAAAACAACAACAGAATGACTACTTTCTCTCACATTCAGTGCTGAAGATTATAGCTTTAATGCAAGTTTTAGAACATATTGTATCACAGTTGAAATTTTTCCAATAAAGTCAAGCCATGCATAAAACTCCTGAAACCCACTCTAAAAACTTTAAACTACGTTGTAGTTCAGAACAGAGGGGCCAGGAAAGATAAATTACATATATAAAGGCACTAAACTGTAAAGTATTTGAAAGTCTATTTTTCCAAAGATATATATTAACTAAAATTAGCCTAATACATGTTGTCTTTTTGGGAATATGAGTGGCTCAGTTGTTGTAGCCTCTATTTCTACTCCAAACATATTTAGAAATACTTGGTAAATATAACAATTCTAAAATACAAAACTAATATTAAAGGAAATTTAAAAATATATACTAGGCTCATAAATGAAAGAATAAATGTAAGAGTTGATGCCTTACCTCTGGAAGAAAATGAACCCTTCAGATCTCAACATAAATCTTGACAGCAAAAGGCTAGGTTTTTAATACCTATCCAGGAACATGAGACATGGAAATAATGCACTTAGTAAAAGCCAGGAACTTAAAATAGCCATGTTTTCCATGCAAAGGGAACTAGAAATGGCAAAGAAATCCGTAGTGTCTTGAAAATATTGGATAGGGAAAAGTTAAATTTCCCAAGAGAAATTAAAACTGCGTATCTAATTAGGTGTGAGATCTAAATGTACTATGCCAATTGGCACAGGACACTCAATTTGGGAAATGAGTTTAAAAAAAAAACCTGATTCTAGATCAATGGAAAATAGTATTTCTCACAGAAATAAACAAACAATGAAAAGATACTACTATGTAAAGAACCCAGATCACACATGACCCTCAAGATAAATAATTGTGAAGGTGAGCTAACCCTAAGAAATTATAATACAAGGAAAAGGAACACTATGAGAAAGTCAGCAAACACAAGAGGATAATTATCATGCTAATTAAAACCTTAAAATAGTATAAAAAGACTCCCAAATAAGTATATTTAAGTGATTAAAAAATAAGAATGTGAAATAAAGCACTAATAAAATTAATGACACTGTTTAAAAAGACTGATTAGAAAACATTTAAACATATTTCTAGAAATAAAAAAAATTATTGCTAAAATCTAAAATGCAAGGAATGGGTAAAATAGTGCATAACATAGCCAGAGAACACAAGTGAACTGGGAAATAGTCTGGAAAAAAATTACCAAGAGCTACAAACGATAGAAAATATAAATACAAAGTTAAAACATGAAGAATAAATTGAAAAAATCCAACATACTTCCTGTAGACGATTCAGAAGAATAATAAAGAAAATAGTGGCAACACAGAAATTTAAAGATAATAGCAGAGAACTTTCCAGAATAGATTGTCAGTCCCCAGTGTAAGCAAATATAGTAAATCCTACAGGATAAAAAAGAAGTAAATTTACCCAAGACACATCAGAATAAAATTTCAAAATACAACATCAAAGAGAAAATATTGAAAACAAATTGGAGAAACAGAGATCACCTATAAAAAAGTGACCATTGGAAGGATTGTAGATTTCATATCAAAAAAAATAGAGACTGGAAATGGAAAAAAATCTTTCAGTCTATGATTTTATAAAAGCTAAGCAATTATTCAAAAATAAGTTTTTAAACAAAAACAAGAAGCAACTAACAACAACAAAAAACCATTATAAGTAGAAGAGATAGACTAAGGTAATCAAAATGAATCTAAATTATTAATTACAAGAAATACAAGAAATAAATGTATTAATCTTAACCATAAGAAAACAGAAATTTTAAGAAAGGATTTTTTAAAAAGTTAATTGTCATTTACACATAATGTACTTAATACTCAAATATATAAAAGTATTACATTTAATAAATAGCAAAAAATAAACAATACTAAAGGAACAAAAGTTACAGTTGCAATATTAATATTAGGCAATAGAGATTTTAGACAAAAGTTATGTTAGAGATAAAGAAAATAATAATTTTTAATAGCATAAGGATAGTTCCACAGGAAGATGATCCTGAATGAACCTCATAACATTACCTTAAAATATAAAGAACAAAAATGGATAGAAATTAAAAAAAAATCCCTGATAAGAGTGAATAAAATATTCTGTCAAACACAATATATATATATGAATTAAACTTGTGTAGACATGAAACCTCGTTAGGTTTTTAAGACAAAAATTATCCATTGTCATCTTATTTATATTTTTCCCATCTCAAGTTATTTTTTTTTAATTCAAGTTTAAATATAAATAGTTAAGCTTCTTACCTTAAACAACTTTTTTAAATCCCTTTTTATATAGTGGCTTTCTGTGTATAAAAAAACTTTCATAAACATTGATGCTCAGAGAAAGTAGGTCACAAAGTCACAGAGAACATCTAATAACTAAGCCTAGGGCTCCTGACTGTAAAAATCAATGTTCTTTACATGTTACCAACTGCCTCTCAAGCATCTTGAAGAAATCATTAGAAAATAAAATTATTTGTATCATCCAGTATTTATTACGTGTGTGTAATGTCTAAAAAGTGCATATGATGATGAATCAGACCTACACAGACTATGTGTATTATCTTAAACACAGATTTCCTTGTCTTTCCATTTGTGGGCTTCCTCCATCTTTCTCACTGCTCTTTCTTGGTTTGCCCTGTGGGCTGCCCTTGCCCTGCCCAACCTTTACCTCATGTCCAGGATTCCACTCAGCCCTGTTGCATTCTAGGTCTATACATTCTGATTGTCCCATCTCATTCATTACATTTGCTTCAAGTATCAAGTACTGGTCAAGCTGATGACTCTCAGAATCATAACTCCATCTAGATCTTTGTTTTAAACCCAAGAACAGATATCCATTGCATATTGGGCACCTCCATGTACATAAACTCACTGGCTACTCTCTCAACTTCCTCAGCAGCTGAGTATTACTAAAGTAGATTTTGTGGCTCTACTTCCGGGATCTCTACACATTTATTCTCACTTATAGTTTATTACCTTTTCCTTCCCCAATATTGCCTAGTCTAAACTTCATTAAAGACACTGACCTCAAAAATGCAATTTTCACCGTCAGAGCAAAAGGATGACCCTAGCTACTACTCACTGAGGACACATAAATTGCTACATATAAACTTCCTCACCTTACCTCTAGTGCTCTCCCAATTTTTCACTATTAGGCCCATGTCCTTTCCTTCCCTCTCACTCCTATTTCAGAAGATGAGTCTATTTTGCTTATAGAGATATTCTAGTAAGGCAGATGGGGGTGTCAGCAAGATATTCCTCATATCTTCTAGTTTGCATGCTGAGAATGAAATTGGGAGAAGTGTAATTAATGAGATTAGCCATCTGCACAAAAAGTGTCCCTCAGTGATGAGTGGCTAAAATGTTTCAGGAACATCCAGGCTCAGTGGCCTCTGCATCCTCTCAGAAAATCATTAGCCTCTCTGGGCTTGTAGTTAATCAACTGGATCATAAAGACATGAGATTTAGAGACAGACAGTTTAAATTCAAGTAAACAACTTCTGATGTAGTTTTGTTCAATTTATGTAACTTTTCTATGTCTCCTCTTTAGAATAAGGTTAGTGCCATGTAAATCACACAACTGTGAAAATTAGATGAGTCAATTTACACATAGCCTGTGCACAGTATCAATAAGAAGTGATGGAGACTGGAATTAGAAATTTACTAATAATGATAGTAATTGTTTGGCATTGTTCATTTTAATGTGTAAATAAAAGCAATAAGCATGAAACATAGACAAAATGGTGTCCAAGGGCAATATGACTCTCTACTATAAAGCTGTCCCCTGACCAATGGGTCTAAATTAGTTACTTCTCTTGAAAGGTACATTCCCATGCAGTTCTTTGTGCTACCATAATAGGCATTAATGATTAATATTACAATTAATGTTATTCTGATTCTGTACTCACCAACCACCCCACTGCTTGCAATTTGACTTCTTAGGTAACTTTCCTATATAAGAGAATGTATTGATCAGCCCACAAAAACAGTCCAGTCCTTGTGAAATGTTTACTTTCTATTGTAAAACATTGGTGTTCTGGTTTACACACCAATTTCTTATGAGTTGAATCAGTAGAATTCACCTCTGAGAGGTTTGTTATCTGTGTGCATATTGGGCTATGATATAATAAATATATATATATTTGGTCTTTGCCCCTGTTTCCTAGCACACAGCTTCTAAAATCTTTGGAAACTTTGAAGAGATAAGTGTTTTCTTGTATGCTAATGAGATGACTGGTGGCTGAGAGCTCCAGATTAGCCCATCTACAATGGAGAGATGGTTGCCAGGGGAACCAACCATGTGATTATAGGGTTGCAACTTTCAACCCTACTCCCTGACACTTGGGAGGTGGAGAGGTTGGAGACTGAGTAATTATCAATAGTCAGTGATTTAATCAATCATATCTATGCAACGAAACTTCTATAAAAACCCTAACCAAAGCGGATTGAAGAACTTCTGGGTTGTTGAAGGTGTGGAAGTGCTGGGAGGTTACGTGATGCATCTGGAGAGGGCATAGAAGCTCCATCCTGTCCCCCAAACCTTGTCCTATGCATCTCTTTAATCTGGCTGTTTCTGAGTTGTATCCTTTTATAATAAACAGGTAATCGGGTAGGTAAACAGTTTTCCTGAGTTCTGTGAGCCATTGTGGCAAATTGTCAAACACAAGGAGGGGATCATGGGAACCTCTGTGTAGAGAGCAAAATGGAGTCTCTCATGTCAAGCAGGAGCCGGTGTCAAGCAGTGACACAAACAGTTAAAGGTACTGCAGCTAGGAGATATCGCCAGGACCAACGTCAGCTGACACCCCAGAACTGATAAAGAGCAGAACCAGAAAAGGTCTTGTGGGGGCCTGAAACTGATTAAATCCCTTTAAAAAGAGGAGGATTTTGGCAACAAACTGTCAGACTCCTCAGACATGACCCTTCTATGTCTGACCGCTTAAAAAAGGCAACATCCACCAAAGGCCCTGCCCAACTGACGTCCGAACAGAACTGGGATCCTTCATGGCTTGAACATAAGCAGCAGTAAGCACCGAGAGCTGACCTGGACCAGACTGAAGCCTTATCTCAACTGTGCGCCCATAGACTGACTTTGAGTTTGGTTCATTAACTTCCTACACCGTTATGTTGTCTTGTTTGTTGTGCGGTTTGTCTTATGCCCTGCTCTTTGTGCTGTGTAAGAAGCCAAGTTGAATCACATGGTGAGATGTCATGAGTTTGGAATCCTGAACCTGCTTTATAATTGTGATTTAACTTTATGATTGAATGAAGCTGACATTGTGGAAGACACAACTGTGTTTATGCCTTCAGTGTGCTCATGACGCTCTGTTTTATAGCTGGTCAGTCAGAAGCACAGGTGACAACCTGGACTTGCAATTGGTATCTGAAGTGGTGGTAGTGAGGGGTGGTCTCGTGGGACTGAGTTCTTAACTTGTGGGATCTGACACTAACTCCAGCTAGAAAATGCCAGAACTGAACTGAATCTTGGGGTACCTAGCTGTTGGCAGAGAACTGGTAAGTGTATGGAGGGGAAATTAGATAGATATAATCAAAGTTAAACATCTAAAGAGTTAATATTCTAACCATGGCTTAACAGCCTCCATGACATGATGCCTGAGTTATCTGACCAGTTTCACTCATGCCAAATCTATGTCCTCATCTTTTAAGTTCTACAAAAGTCCTACTTGTACTTGTGATACCATCCCCTTCAGTCTCTTCCATGATTCTCTCTCCCCCCTTTTTAAAATGCAGTTGTTCTCTCTGGTTCTACCATTACTTCTTTCCACAAACACGTTTTACTCTCCTCTTTTCTAGCTTTTTAATCACTAGTTTTCCTCTCAAACCACTGTTCTTTTAGCATACATTTCTTATTGCAAATATTCTTTAAAGATTAATTTAGGATACATATGGCTGACACAACATACTCTCTCCTCAAAATATATAAAATCATAGAGATAATTTTTCAAAAGTATCTAACTGAGCTCCAAAACAAACAAACAAACAAACTCCAGGTGTCATAAATAAAGGAATATTCCACAGAGGTAATCAAAAGTTGAAACAAAAAGACTCATGAAACCTGGGACCACATACAAACTGTGAGGTCTGGGACACTGACAAAAGCAGAAAGCCTGGAAACTAAGCCTAGTACACCACTATATATATATATATATATATATATATATATATATAGAGAGAGAGAGAGAGAGAGAGAGAGAGAGAGCTAAATGAAATAAGTAAGTCAGAGAAAGACAAATACCATATGATTTCACTCATTTGTGGAATTTAGGAAACAAAACAAAGACAAAAAGAGACAAACCAAAAAATAGACTCTAAACTATAGAGAACAAACTGATGGTTACCAAAAGGGAGGTGGGTGGGGGGATGGATGAAATAGTTGAAGGGGATTAAGAGTACACTTACTGTGATGAGTGCTGAGTAAGGAATGGAATTGTTGAACCACTATATTGCACACCTAATATAACAATGTATTTTAACTATATTGGAATTAAAATTTTTAAAAAAGTTATATGTGGATTTTCTACTGGGGGGGGGCAGTGGCATTCCTAACCCCTGTGTTGTTCAAGGGTCAGCTGTACATCAAAACAGACTGTGATAAAACTATAGATCATCAAAGAGGAAGAGAAATTCCAAATGGCTACAAAGGAGAAAGCACTAATACTGATAGCAGAGTTTATGTGAGCAACAGTGGATCCAGAAGAAATAATGTCCTATCTTCAAGGTGCTGAGCAAAAATAATTATCAGTCTAGAATTTTATACCCAGTCAAATTACAAATCAAGAATTATCTAAGAAAGAAAGAAAGAAGAAAGAAAGAAAGAAAGAAAGAAAGAAAGAAAGAAAGAAAGAAAGAAAGAAAGAAAGAAAGAAAGAAAGAAAGAAAGGAGGGAAGGAGGGAAGGAGGGAAGGAAGGAAGGAAAAGGAAGAAGGAAAGGAGGGAAGAAGGAAAGAAGGAAGGAGGGAGGAAGGAAGGAAGGAGGCAGGAGGGAAGGAGGGAGGAAGGAAGAAAGGAGGAAGGAAGGAGGAGGGAGGGAGGAAGGAAGGAAGGAAGAAGGAGGGAGGAAGGAAGGAGGAGGGAGGGAGGGAGGAGGGAGGGAGGGAGGAGGGAGGGAGGGAGGAAGGAAGGAAGAAGGAGGGAGCAAGGGAGGGAGGGAGGGAGGAAGAATGGAAGGAAGGAAGGAAGGAGGAGGGAGGGAGGGAGGGAGGAAGGAAAGAGGAAGGAAGAAGGAGGAAGGAAGAAAGGATGGAAGGAAGGAAGGAGGAGGGAGGGAGGGAGGGAGAAAGGAAGGAAGGAAGAAGGAGGAAGGAAGGAAGGAAGAAGGAAGGAAGGAAGGAGGAGGGAGGGAGGGAAGGAGGGAGGGAGGAAGGAAGGAAGGAAGGAAGGAAGGAAGGAAGGCCCTGACTGCCTTATACAGAGAGTGTGCATCTCTCTCTGGAGCAAAGGGCAATTTTCCTCACAGCCTTGGAAGAGTGAGATAGTGCCTTCTTTCAGGGCAAAGAGCATTCAAGCTTACTGCCCATTATAAATGTTCAGAGTGTCTCTCCTATAATGCAACCCACTGTGTGTCCAGCTGTCACCTGGTCCTCTTGATGTCACTCTTTGGGAACTGCAGCTCCAGGAAATGGAGAAGAGAATGCTAATACTCTGGCTATTGTTACTACTGTGAGTAATAAAGTCCTTAATCTCTGACCCAGGTTTTGTCTTCTGCACATCCCTGAAACTACAGAAAATGAATTTGTTAGATTGTAAGTAGAGTAGAATCCCAGACCTTTCATAGTTCTTGACAGATGGGGGTAGGAAGGGGAATTTGGAAAAAGGTAAAAATATGTCTAGTTTGGGAAGAGGACAAAGATATTCATTGACTTTAGAATATCTCAGAAAAACACAAATTTAGGTATGCTTGTCAAATTTGGAACTCTGAAACTGGCAGAGGAAATTAAAAGTAATTTTAAAAAATTATTTTTATTTTTTAAAAGATTCATTTATTTATTTGAGAGAGAGAGAGAGAAAGAGAGAGAACATGGGAGGGAAGGGGAGAGAGAGAAAATCTCAAGCAGGCTCTGCACTGAGCTCGGGGCCCGATGCAGGCCTCAGATCCCATGACCCATGAGAACATTACCTGAGCCAAAACCAAGAGTCTTAACACCCAGCTGACTGCACAACCCAGGTGCCCCTAAGAATTTTTTTTTAATTGACCATTTCCACAAAAGGCAAGAGAAAGAAAAACAAAGAGAAGGTATAACAAACACAAAAAATGTTAAGTAGGTTGGCAAAAATAAGTCCAAACATAACAACAAATAAATAAATCGGTATATCTAAAATAATTGAAGGAATGGGCCCAACTCAGTTTGTGAGGAATTTTTACTATAGTTAGATACTGTCCATGAGAAGATGATGCTAGTGTGTTTATCTAGTTACTAGAAGTCACTAAAAAGAGATTAAGTAGGGAAAAATCACACTCCAGGAGCTCTCAGATATCTTGAATGAGATGTTTAAAGGAAGAGGTTAAAGTCATAGATTAAAAGATAACTTTCTTGAGGCTCCACTCAGCATGGTATCTGCTTGAGATTCTCTATCCTTCTCCCTATGTCCCTCCCCTGTGTGTGTTCTCTCTCTCTCTCTCACTCTCTCTAAAATAAATAAATAAATCTTTAAAAAATAGATAACTTTCTTAGACTGACTTTTAAATATCTGGTCACATTTTATTTATAAAAGTTATGACTGAATTAAAATAACACAAAATGTTTAATCTTAAAGAGTCAGAGAAAGGATGTACTAGACAATTAGTAACCAAAGGAAGCCAGGAATACCAGTATTTATGTAAACAAATACAAATTACCAAAATTGGCTCTATTTACCAATCACCAAATACATAAACTGAAATAGTAACCAAGGTTTTCCTTTTCTCTCCTTACCCTATAGTCTACATCCCCTACCCCATCAAGGAATATGGTTCAAAGAAACTTAATAGACAAATTTTCAAGGGACAGAGAACCCCAACTTTATACTAGATCTTCCAGAGAAAGAAAAAATAATAAAAGCCACTCACCTTATTTTATTAGGCCAATAAATCCCTGATACTGAAACTATTAGAGTATAAGAAAATAAACACACTGGCCAATTTTACTTATGAAATATACATAAATAGCCAAATAAACATTTGCAGATCAAATCCAATAGGTCATATTAAAAATATGCTCACAAACAAGCAATTTTTGTCCTTCCTTGGAAGACAAGAGTGACTAAGCAATAAGAAAATCTATCAGTAAAACTCACCATATCAACATATTAAAGGAGAAAAGTCATCTTACCACCTAAATATTTTTAAAGCCCAAGAGCATGTGAAAAAAAAATCAATATTTATTCTTGGCTTTAAAAAGCTATTAAATTAGAATTAGAAAGGAAATTTTCTTAACCTGACAAAATGAATTTACAAATATCTTTATAGCAAGCATCATGCTTAAAGATCGAAATTTGAAGCATTCTCTTTAAAGTCAGCTAATACAACAACCAAAAAAACCCTGTTATTACTTCTGCTATGCAGTTTTGTATTGAATGTTCAAGCCAATACAATAATACAGTAAAAATAAATAAAGATAAAAAGACTGAAGAGGAAGATACAAATTCCCTTTTTCCCATCTTTCAGATCGCTTCATCACCTACATAGAAAACATTAGTAAACAGACAATTAAACTTTACAAAACATAAGAGTATTCAACAAGTTTGCTGGATACATGAAACATGTGATGCTGGGACATTTTGTCACAATGACAGGTGGATGAGGTCACTATTAGAGGGAAAAGAGCATCCGCCAATACACAACTCACTCATCTGCTTCCTATTTCCTCCATACTCTGAGATGGATCATCTAGTTCATCTCCCTTCCTCACCTGTGTGCCGATGCATGCCAGCATCACTTCAGCTCACTTGGCAAAACAGCTGGCCAAGTATGAAAATGTTCCCAAATTTGGATTTGTGCAGAGAAATCAGGTGAGATTATCATTGGCCTTTACTATAAACTGTGTATTCCAAATGAGCCTCATCAGAATTCAATATAGGAAGCTCTAGCAGTAATCCAGCTAATAAATGGCATCTTGCTTCCCATTTATCCCTTTGGGCATTTCAAGGGGAAAGGATAACTAGTTGAGAAAGAATTTTGCATTCCTTTTTGGGGGGGTTGTTTGGGGTTTGTTGTTTGTTTGTAACATCGAACTATTTATTACCTTGAACACTAACTGCCCCATGTACAATTTCATGTTCCAGTAATGTTGCTCACGCTGTTTCCTCAATCAAGAATGATTTTTCCCTTCCCCAATCAAAAGTTCATTCTTCATAAAAATTCTGCTCAAATGTATGAAGCTTCTAGATACTTCCCAATTAGAGTCAGCCCTGTGTTCAGATGTGTCTATGTTGGTATCTGTTTCATGTTTACATATTTAGCCCCCCTAAAGGATTATGTTTGCTGAGGGCAAGAACAGAGTCCATTTCTGCATTACTGTGGAGCATCAAGCATTGGATAGGAAAGTATCCTAGCTATATCTGTGGACTATTTTAAAATTGATCCCGGTATTACCCAATAGCATTTTCTGTAATAAATGAAAATGTCATATCAGCATTCTCCAAAACCATAGTCACTATCCATATATATCTAATGAGCCCTTGAAATGTGACTAGTGTGACTAAAGAAGTGAGTTTTTAAATTTTATTTCACTTTAATAAATTTAATTGTAAATAGTAGTTTGAAAGATTTCTTATGGCCGAAAATGAAAATTATGTAAACTAGTATGACATGCTGTTTGCCTTAGCTGACAAATAACTAAAATCAAGTGCATTTCCAACTTCAGCTCTCATCTTAGGTGCTCGGTAGCATCAACTTGCTGCTCTTTCTAAGTCTCTGTGGATGGAATGGGCTTCATCCCCACTGATATGTGCTCAGCCCCAGAGCCCATAATCTTGGCCCAAGTCTGGGATAAATGACTTGGACAAACCTGCGGTGTCTGAGCCATCAGGAACACTCATGGCTCTGATTTGGGGCTGGGATACATCTCCCAGGTAGAAAAGAAAGTGTTCATTTCATAGGAAATGTGGCACAACGTAAGGGCTTCAGATGCTCAGCTCTGAAAACAGGAACAGTTTCTGACTTTTCCACAGCTGTGACACTGGCATCCGGAAGTGTGGGAAGCTGCAGTTTTGGCAAAGGCGCTTGGCATGTTAGCAGAGGTTTTCCAGAACCATCGCCATCATCATGGCACCATAATTTGAGCAAGACACTGTTCTTGAGTATCCTGAGACATCACCTAAAGGATCCTTTAGGGAGGAATTGAAGCCTCCAAAGTAGTAGGGAGAGGTGAGGTCAGAGAAACACTAATTCTACCATCATACCCCTCTTCTCCCTTAACCAGTGTGATCTGGTGAAAAGCAAAATGCATATACTTTTCAAACAGCTAAACAATTTTAAAGCTTCAAAAGGCCAATGCAAAATAGTCTTTTATCTATATGTTGAATGTTTCTGTTTTTCATCTTCTAAATCAGTGCCAAGAGCAAATCAGGCACACATCACATCGAACTATAAAATGAACAACAAATGACTTGTCAGACAGCAACTGGTTCAACCACAGACCAGCTTCACACATTACACCTTCAACATACACAGCAGCTGCACTCCACATCAGCATGTTTAGACTGAAATCTTAAATGAAGAATGTCCAGGATTAACTCAATAAATAAACTTGAGTTCCATAGTCTCCATAGTTTGTAATGTGCTTAAAAAACGCTACTAAATTCTTTACATCAAGAATGCTCAGGACTTTCATACACTTTTTTTGAATAGACTTCATAATTCAAGATTGGAAAAGCCAAGATGAAGATGAACTCCAAAATATCACACATTTGGTTTATGTGAATATAACTCAAAACTAAGCCTAAATACCTAATGAAAAACTCATGGTTTTTAAGAGCTGATTCTCTCCATATTAGATCTCTGAACTGCTCAATTCTCTCTCCAGGTTTGCAGAGACCATGGATTAGTACCTTCAGAAGACTCAGGATTCAACTAAACTCATGCAGACACAGCACACAAGAAGGTCCCAACAGACATACGTAAAAATCTATACTTTTAAAAAGCCTTTCTCCAATGATTCCATGAAGCTAAATTAGACAGATTTGAGCTTGGTTTCCAGATCTACCAACCACTAACTGGAGTCCTTAGACAAATTATTAGCTTATTTGAGCAAGTTTATTGACCTTTTAATGGTGACTAATAATACCCCATAAAATTTTATAAGAGGGCACGTGATGTGATGAGCACTGGGTGTTATACACAACTAATGAATTGTTGAACACGACATCAAAAATGAATGATGTACTACATCCTGGCTAATTGAACATAATAAAAAACATAAAATAAATGAAATAACGTATATATCACACCTAGCACAGTGCCTGGTACACAATACACACATGAATGGTAGATATTACTGTTACTTCTACTGTTAATATTACCTCTACTACTTCTACTGTTACATTAATTATATCACTACTATCAACACTACTATTAGTACTATTACCACTACTACTATTAAGTGACCAAGCATGAACACAGAAAACTCTGGATATGAGAGCAATAAGGAGGCTTCATTTGTTTTCAGCTATAGAAATACAAAAATAAAAGTGATGACTATATCAAATCATTACGGTGTGCACCTGAAACTAATGTAACATTATGTGTCAACCATACAGCAATAATTTTTTAGTCAAAAAAAGGAATGACCGGGATGCCTGGGTGACTCAGTTGGTTAAGCATCTGCCTTTGGCCCGGGGTACTGGGATCAAGTCCCACATGGAGCTCCTTGCTCAGTTGGGAGCCTGCTTCTCCTCTGTCGCTCCCCCACCTTGTGTTCTCTCTCTCTCTCTGACAAATAAATAAATAAATAAAAGGTCTTTTTTAAAAAAAGTAATGAAATTCTGGACATTGAATCATCCCTTCTAAATTTTTCTCTATAGATATTGTTTTGGAATGATAATAGCATAATGATAACATTAGCTTGGCATGTTTATAAAATAGTTTATTAAAACACAGAGGGAATCCCTTCTCTGTAACCATTTTATTCTTTGGAAAGTCCACCCGAAATATCCTACCTAGAAAACAAGGACTATAAAATACCTGCAAGTAACAGTGCCTATCTTTTTAAGATTTTTAAATATCTAGTGCTTGGTAATTAGAAATGACAAAATAAAATAAATGTACCAACAGTATTTTTTTAGGCAGAGAGCATATTTATTAAGCCTGCAGAATGTTGCAGATATTTAAGCTTGAACTGAGGAGACCACCAATGACGCAGGAGGCAAGATCTCTAATGTCAAGGAACTTACAACATATTAGTGCAGGTAAAACAAGAGTAAATCATTCAAAACAACACAGCTTCTAAGGGCTGCAGTTAGCTAAAGATGCCATCAGTGAAGAGTGGAATAGTCAAATAAAATTTCATGAAAATGGTAAGACATGCTTCAACTGAGCCCTGACAGGAGGCAGAGAGCAAAGGCCAGAGTTTCCAGGCAAGAACTTTATCATAAACCAGGCCAGAGCTTTACCATAAACCAAGCCATGGAAAAAGGACTGGGCTTTACATGTTTACAGGAACAATGGGGACACTGGTTTGAAAAGCATTTTGCCAAATAGTGGACCCTAAAATGGTATATATATCAGCAAGCTGGTAACTTTAGAAAACCTGTTTAGGAAAAATTAGCCTACATCAAAATGCGAGATGATTTGTGGACGGGGAAGACTGCAGACAAGAAAAACTTACAAGAGGCTCTAATAACCTATAAAGGTTATAATAATAAGGCACAGAAGGTTTGGGTCAGGGTGATCACAGAGAAAGGAAGACACACTAATGAGAAAGAGTCTGAAGGAAGATGCGCAGAACATATTAACCAACTGGATATGGGGAAAATTAAGTGTCTACCAAGAAAAAAAAATGAGTCCAAGGTTCTTAAGCCTTGATGCTTAAAAAGAACCATGGTGCCCACAGAAATGGAGCCAGAAGTGTAGAGAATGGCCAGGAAGAGGGGAGCCGGATGACAATGACGTGAAACAGATTGAGACATGGACATGCCTGTGGGAAACACGTAGGGGTGGAGCTACAGATTTGGGCACCAGCCACATTGAGGTGTGGGGGAGCCGGCACAGCAGAAGGCATCTAGGCAGTCAGAGGACAATGACTTGATCCTAGAGATGTGATAACCAGAAGACATTAAGTCCCAGAAGCCAATGTTGGTGGGACTTTAGGAGAGAGGAGAAATAGCTTTAAAATTAAGAATTTCTCAGAAACTATCTCTCTGAAACAAGCTCTTCCTCTTTTCTGAACTACACATATAATGAAAATGGGAAGTTATGATTTATGCAATAAATTCTTTAATGCATCCCAGTGTGCCAGACACAGTCCAAGGAATGGAGATAGGGAGAAAGCCAATGAATTGAAAATGAGGTTCTCAGTCTCTACCTCCTACCTGTTTAGAGTCACTGATGCTTGACAATGACAACCCAGCCTCACCTGGGTCCAGAGACAATCTTAGACCAATGTGATTAGGAGGCAGGACCTAGAATCAGTCTTGCTGCAGGAAGTTGATACCTGGATGTATCCATGGTCAAAATCCCCCCTGCCCTGCCAATCTTCCAAGTTTATCCCCATTCTATACACTGATTATAACTAAAAATGTTCTCCCTGAGGACACTGCAATTTGGACCATGCCTGAACTTCTCTAAATTCAATCTCCCCACAGCAGAGGTAGTGCCACTAAATTAGGCCCATCTTTTCTAGGTTCCTTAGCTTCCCTACATTCCACTCAAGGAATCTTTAATTGACTCTATTCTATTCCAAGGAGGATCTGAGAGTAGCGCTTATGAAAAAAACTCTCTGGTTTTATATATATCTCAAGAAACATGTTCACTAACAATCTCAATATAATCTTGATCCCTTCAATGAAAAGTTTAGCCTCAGCTTCAACTTTCTAATTGACAACTGAGAAAGGCAGACTTTCCATCTTTAGAGGGGTCCCCAGACATCAGAGCCAGTGAATTCCCACTCAGACAGCTCTGATAGAATTACTTCTGTCTTCTACCAGTGATTCATATCTGTGTTCATCAGGGCTTATGATCTTCTGCCCCTTAGTAGTTTTATATATTTCATTCACTCTTTTTCAGGACTGCAATTGGACCAAAAATGCATAAGAGATCCAAAAAGGGAAAAGCCTAACTAGTCCCAGAACATCAAAAACTAAAGAAGAAAAGTTCTTTGCCTTGCATTAAGCTGCAAGTCAGATTGCAAAATTCAAATTCCATTTACTTAACGAGTTGCTTATAATATCACAAGAGCAATGAATCTAGTCTCAGAAGACTAAGGAAGTGAAACATGAGCAATGACTTATAGTTACAGTTTTGTCTATAAAACAGTGATTTATTCACGAAGAGGGTTTGTTTCTTCTGATGTGTAGACCTAGTCTAGCTTCAAAAGATATTCAGTTCAGTAGATATTTGTACATCACCAGATGTGTGCAGATGAACAAGGTTCCATGGCCCTCACTTCAAGGAGTTCCAATTATTAGGTTAACTCAAAATCTTAACAAATCAGGGACCAGGATTAGCAGAAATAGAGATTCAAGAGCCAGAGAGGTATGTTGGGATGAAGGAAATGAACTTTATACTATGTGGTTAGAGGAAGGGGTAGACATTGAACTATTTTAAGCTGGAGCATGATGCAATCCAAGTTGCATTTTAGACAGATCACTATGGTGATGCTGGGTTGCCACGCAGTGGCAAAGCCAAATAAAGGGACTGCTTGGGGAGATATAAGATGAGTAGAATCTGACTGACCTGGGTCAAAAGAAGAGAGAGGAACTACCTCCTCAGAGAGTTCCTATGTTGCTCACAACATTCTCAACACTGAGGGTCCTGCCTCCCAGAGGGAGGCAAGCATCTCTCAGCCCAGGCACCTCCCCTTTGCCTCTTACTTATCAAGCCTTCTTTATGTTCTAAGTTCTAATGGCAACAAGTGTTCTTCAAAGTAAACTGGGATAATCCAATCTGATCTTCACATTTGTTATTGTTGAATTTATTCTTGAATTTTCTTCACTAAGCCTGAGGCGATGGAAATGACACAAAACTAGGGAAATCAGGTGGGTGGTCTTGGGATTTTAATGCTGGCTTGTTTGTAATCAGAGATGTGACCTTGGGCAAATCACTTACCTTCTCTGAATCTCATTTTGTCTATAAAATGGGGAATTACCCCAGCTATAAATAAAACCCCTTCCAGGTATGTCTATTTATTCCAAATAATTCTGTTCTAGTCTATCAACCAGTTATTAGTATGCAAAGAAAATACTGATTAACCCCCAGAGCAGTTCAGATAGGTTATATACTAAATGACTTCTTGAAAAGGAAAGTCCCTGAGGCACAATAGACCAAAAAAATAATGATGATAATAATAATAATAGACTACTCTAAATTAAGACAAAGACATAAAGGAAGCAAAACAATTCAATGGGATTTGATTGTTGTAAAAGTGCTGATCTTGAATTAGATATCTAAGTATGTTAAGAAAATCACCAAATGAGTTTAACTGTCTGGGACTAAAAACTAAGAAGAGGTGTGTGCAACTTCTGAACCAGTAAATCTCTATTCCCTAGTTACTGAGCTAACTTCTAATTCCTGTTGGCCATCGTGCAAATGGATAATTTTAGTGAACACTTGCTGTTTGGGTTTTTAAATTATTTTGTTTTAGCTTTGTCTAGTAGCCCTCTCTTCCTTTAGGGAACCGCATCCCTCATTTTTCGGGGAACTACCCCTTAACCAACTGTGAGTTCATGGTGTAGGCTGCTATCATACTCTGTAACCTTTGTTCTTTTTTCACAGCAATTTGGCTGTGGTTGGGTTCTGATCTCATCTGACCACTATTCTTCTTTAAGATTTTTCACTGTGCAACTAAGAGGTAGAATCCTTTGCTTTCTGATGCTAAAGCTAGAAAGATACAGCCTTAAAGCTGTCTGTCAGTGGAAGGAGGTGTTCTGAAGAAGAAAAAAAAATGAGAGATGGAAAGAAAGCAAGTCATGGCAGCATTCAAATGCCAGTTCCTAATATTCCTGGAATTGCTCCTTGCCTTGTAAAAATTTCTTTAACTCTCCTTTTGATTCTTGAGCCTAGGTATTCTGCCAAAACCAGTTCAAGTTGGATTTCTGTATTTTGCAACCAAAAAATGTTCTGACTGATCTAGTAATTTTCACCATAAAGAAGAAAAGTAGAAAAAGAGTGATTTAGCTCATTTCATCATCACTACTGGAAAAATCACTTAAGTCCCCAAATAGTAGTGGCATGTCAATCTTTAGATATGTCGAACAACTGTATATATTTTCTGAGCCAAACACAAAACGGTCCTTGCCAAAAACAATTATATTTAAAAGGTTTTGGTTTTGTTGTTATGTTGTCTTCAAAATGCAACAAGGTGTGAATCATTTGCAAGAACTTTATGAACTTCCTGAAGTGCTGTTGGTCTTCAGTAAAACATGTATGAAAGAAAACTCCACATGATGTATAAAACTGGATGCCCACACAGATCATGGCCTCATAGGATATTGTTAGGGCATAGAGACATGTGGGAGAGAGGCATGTATCTACCCATCGTGAAGGTCACCTGGATCACCTCAAAGGAACGCAATAGGGTTCAACTGAAATGGCCAGCCTGTCCCACCTTCCATCTTGACTCAGAACAAAAGAAATTAAAATGATTTTCTACCTATAGGGGTGCCTGGGTGGCTCAGTCGGTTAAGTGTCAGACTCTTGATTTCAGCTCAGGTCATGATCTCAGAGTCTTGAGACTGAACCCTGCATGGGGCCTCCACACTGGGGTGGAGCCTGCTTAAGATTCTCTCTCCCCCTCTGCCCCTCCCCACCTTTCCAAAAAAATTAATTAATTAAATAAAATTATTTTCTACCTACAGGAAAAAATAGGCTCCAACAGCTGGAAGGGAAAGATAGGGGAAATAAAAATGAAAATAACTACAAATCACTTCTCATGAGAGTTACTCACTAAACTTGAACAGCTGGGCCTTGAAAGGCTTGGGACATATTCAACAAGCAAGTGTTATATTCATTATGTCCTCACTTCTGCTCTGTGGTAAACTGGTTTGACAAAGACCATCTTCACAAATTGTTTTATTTTCAGATCAAGTATCTAAATTGAGGAAAAGTGAGTTCCCAAGAAGAAAGGAAAGAGAAAATTTCACGTGAAAAATGTGGAAGAACAGATTCATGGACAAGGAATTTTAAAGGTTCTCTACCTTTTTGCTCCATAGAGCCCTTTGTCAGTTTTGTGAATCCCATGGGCCCCTTTATCTCAATAAAGAGCATCACCACTTCCCCAATGTTCCAAGTCAAATATACAGAATATTTTCCAAGGTCACATAACTACAAACTTAGATATAATTTTAACCACAAACTTAACCACAAACTCAGATATAAGCTGTTGGCAAGTTCTGTTAGCTCTACCTCCCTCCCCAATTCGTTCACCCTAGTCAAACCTACCTGATCTAAGCTACTGCAAATTCCTACAAACTATACCACATCTACTCCTCTCCTGCCCCATACTCTAATTGATGCATGGCAAAAAGAAAATATTCTTTAAAAACTCAAATCATATTCATTCACTCCCCCACTTGAACCATTCCTATGACTTCACAATTTAATTGGCATAAAATAAAAATATGTTACTATGGTCTATGAAACCCTCCATGATCTGAAACCTGAAGCAATGATATAATAATGATAGCTAACATTTACTGAATACCTACATATTCCAGACCCTGTTGTAATCATTATTTATGTCTTGTTTTTCATTTTTGAATAATTCCATGAGTTGTGTATTACTCATACCCACTTAAAGATGCAGAAACTGAGACACAGATAGGTAAGGTAATTTGTGCAAAGCCAAATAAATAACAAATGGCAGGTCTGTTATTTGAACCTAGGCACTAGAAGTTAGGTTAAAAAAAAAAAAAAGGAGTCAAGCCTGGATTCTTAAACAGTACACCATTTCACTTCTCACCTCCCATTGCTGTTTCTCATAACACTATGTTTCAACCCCACATTGTTCTGTTCCTTGAACATACTAAGCTACTTTTTATTCTCAAGCACTTGCACCTGCTGTTCCCTTCTCTGGAGTATCCTTCCCCAGATCTTCATAAGGTTAACTCCTTCTCATTGCTCAGGACTCAGCTTATCATAGGCACTGGTGGTTGCCTATTCAAATCTATCCCCTTTCTTCACTAATTCTTTAGTTGTTTAACTTTCTCTGGTAATTCTTGTACTTAAGTGACTCAAATTCCAGTTCCAGGAGCTGAATCTTAATTAGTTTAAATCTTAAACTCTAGGTCAGTCCTGGTAATTTCATTTCCCATGCAGGTGATACAATTTGGGTCAATAGATGTGATGCAAAGTCTGCTGGGAACAGAGAGTTCTTGCTGGTGTGTGTGTGTGTGTGTGTGTGTGTGTGTGTGTGTCTTTGAGAGAGAGACAGACGGAGAGAGTCACAGAGAAAGAGACCTATGGAAAGAAGATGTCATTTTTACCTAAGGACTTTGCCTAAGGTGCTTGAGGATGGAATGCCTAGAAGTGATGTACTCATCTTACAAGCAAAGAGGTAGCTAATCCACATGCTAAGACAGGCATGTAAGAACCAATATTTTCTTACATCCATTAGTCTCTGACTAATCCGAGAGCCCTTCTATCTTAAGACAGCTTTTTATGTAAGATAACAAAGTCTTCTATTGTTTAAACTATTTTATGCTCAGTTTGTTTGTTACCTGCAGATGAAAGTATCCAGGCTGATCCACAGTTAGTCACCTCTCCAGAGAGGCCTCCCTGACCATCTGATAGAGTTATACTAACCCCCTGTCATTCTACCACATCCCACATTTACTTTTCTTCATAGTACCTATCATCTGAAAGTATCTTGTTTATTTATTTTCCATCTGCTTATTTCCCTGGAATATAAATTCCTTATAAAAAGGAATCTTCTTCATTTTATCCATTGCTAAATCGCCTATACCCAGAATATGGTCATACTCCTCCTCTTAAAATCTATGTGACCTTGGAAAATTTTCTTACTATCCTTCTGTGTTGGTTGGATTATAAAGATCAAATTAGTTAATTCACGTGAAGTACTTTAAAAAGTGTCTGGCACACAGTTAATATTCAATAACTTAGTTATTGTTATTACTATTCTTTTTATAGGCATTCAGTATTAGTTGAATGAATGAAAATATTTAAAAAATAAATCTGTAAGATGTGATGCAATCATCCCCTAGATTAGAACACGATGATAGAAGGACTTGTCTTACTCCAAAGAAACAATTTTAAGAGGAGCAATGGAGTCGTGCTAAAGGTAAGAAAATTAACATCTGCATAGAAATCTCCATTCCCTGAAGACAGAAGCACAGTAGAGAGTATTGAATAAGTAATAAGAATAATAGTGACCAGTATGGAGCACCCATCATGGTATGGATATTAGGGGTGAACAAGACAGGTGAGGTTCCTTTCCTTAACAGCAGTGAAAGAAGACTTCAACTGTACATTTTATTTGGCTAAAAGCCAACCATGTAATAGGTGCTTAAATATCAATAATGACAATTTAATCACTAAGAAGCAAGGACACAGCCAGAAGAAATGACCACTTTGCACCTAGTTCTGACAAAGAGAAGAACTGATTGGTAAAGTGAAAATAATGTGAATTTTGAAAAAAAAGGGACCATGATATCCTGATTTTATTTTTGTCCAAGGAAAAGAAAACTGGACATCATGGATTGTACACTCTGCACTACGTGAATGTCTTCAAAATGTTTAGAGAAAAGATATGCATTATTCATGGCATGAGACGCCTAAAGAGATTATGACTCAAAAGTGTTATGTTCTCAAAAATGCAATTTTGAGTACAATTACAAATAATAAAATGATGAGGAAAGTGCAAAGAAAACTTTTAAAAAGTAGCTGCAGATATTTTAAAAAGAAAAATACAACTGGAAAATATCCATATCTATCTTATTTATCATCTAGGTAATACAGTGCCAAGAACATAGCAAATAATCAGAAAGTATTGCCAATTGAATGAATATATGAATAAGCAAACATGAATATGAGAATGGCTGGCCCAATAAGACTCATGTTAGGGAGATTAAGGTCCTGAATCAGCTGAGATTCGGGGGGGAAACTTAAAATATCACAGTAACTTATGGTTTTATTTGAAGCAAGAGAAGTCCATGACTTTGAACTAATGATAAAATGACACAAAGATTATGTTTTTCAACCTCCCAAACTCATACTAAACACTATTGGAAGGAATTGAGGCCCAAAGAGGGTAAAGACTTTATTGGTCAGCACATACCTGTTCTAAATGAATGCATACCTCCTGACAATGATGAATTACAAACCACATGATGAAAATAATTTGCAATTGAGATCTCTGGGTACTAAAAGCAGTATTACAAGACAAGAGATAGATGAAAGAGCCAAAATAGTACATTCAGAAATCTACAGGGAGGTGAATTTGTGATTGGTTCCTAGCAGCATTCTGAGTGGCTGATCAAAAAGCAAATTCAAGCCACATTTTCTCCTTTGATACCATTATTAATATGATAGACCATTATTAATCCAGTAGATCATCTGGGCTTACACAAGAGGGTTCACATGGCTCATAATCTGATCAAAATGTCTTTAAGCAATCTAGAATAATAAGGTTTGGAGGCTAGCTTAACTTGGCAAATTAGCCATTGGTTATGCTAAAGGATAGTTAATGGTTTATGCCAACCCAAAAGAAATAGCTGAGTTGGATGCCACAGTGCTTTGTTCTTAGATTTGTAATATTCAACATTTTTATCGATCATTAAAAATTTTGAGGTTATAGTCATTGCATTTTTCAATGATAAATAGCTTTGTAGTATTGCAAAAACACTGCTCAACAGAATTAGGCTCTAAAATGTTTCGGTGTCTTGGGATAACAGACTGAATTGAACAAGATTGGGTTTAATAAGAATAAAAGAATGATCCTGAACTAAAGTCCAGAATATTAGTGTCACAAAAACAGGCTATAAAAAGGACTCTGACTCCAGTTTTTGATGTTTGCTGACACATTTCATTCCTCACCTCACCCTCTTCCCCTTTTGCCCTACATCTGGGCAAGCTTTTAAGAAAGCCTGAGTGCTTCTTTCCTTGGCTCTGACAAGAGATTCAAACCATGCAAGCCCCTGCTTATGCATAGGAATTCCCATGGAGCACCAACTTCTAACCAAAACAAGCATCAGGAACCAATCTGTTTTCCTTGCTTTCTCAAGCCATTTCAGTTCTGCTTGAGAGGGCTGCCCTGGTCTCCTAGGAGACTTTTAACTGTGTAATAAATCTTTTTATATTCTCTTGGTATGTATGCATAGTCTCGGCGTTCAAACTAAACTTTGCGGGGGTCCATCTGCCTCTGCAGGGTGGATACAACATGCGGGATTGAGGGGGAGGAAGCGGATGCATTTTAGGAGTAACATGAAACAGACTTCCATGAGTCTAAGAAAGACTGAGAGTGTACAGGTGAGAAAATCAGGAACAAAAAGCACAGTAGAAGTCCACAGTATGGTGGAACTTCTATAAGGACAAATGTGATCTTAGGGGGCTTTAGAACAAGGGGTATGAGCCTAGGAGGCACTCTCTCCAATTCTGTGTGGGTCATCCACCCTGAGGTTACAAGTTTTCAGGGCTGTCTCTTGACGTCTTCTTTAACATCACTCACTCCCTTGGTGATATCATCTAAGCTCTTCAATTTAAATCCCATCTATATGTTGGTAATTCCCCTGGTGTTTATCTCAACCTAGACTAGGATGGCCCTCCCCAGTGTGGGGTAGGCCTCCTCCTATCCATTGGAGGCTTAGGTAGGAAAACAAAAAGGCTGAGTAAGGGAAAATTTGTTCTTTCTGCCCGATTGTCCTTGAAATAGGACATTGGTCTTCTGCCTGAGGACTCAGAATCAGACTGGAGTTCACCATCAGCTCTCCTGGGTCTCCAGCTTGCCAACTACAAACCATGGGACTTCTTAGCCTTCATAACACATGAATCAATTCCTTATATAAATCTCATGATCAACAGAGGATAGATAGATAGATGATAGATAGATAGATAGATAGATAGATAGATAGATAGATAGATAGACAGTTGTAACAGTATGTCCTTACACCCTGTTTGTTCTGTTTTTCTGAAAAAGCCAGACTAATACACTTAACTTCTCAGTGAGGACTCCCCTGGCCATTTTAACCAAGGACTATAACACCATTTCCTCCACCTACATCTTATATGACTGCCCTGCTTTACTTTTCTTTCTCAAATAGTTATCACTCTAAGTTACTTTATATTATTTATCTCATATATTTTCTGTCCTCCCCACTTAAATGTAAATTCCATGAGGTTAAGTATTTTAATCCACTGTATTCACTGCTTTATCCTCAGTATCAAGCACAGTGCCCTAATGGGTATTCAGTAAATTTTTCTTGAGTGAATGAATGAATGAATGACCCTTGAAATATTGTGCCTTAAGTGTGATAAATGAAGAAGGATATTGCCACACTTATTTTTTTGTTTTTGTGGTAGTTTTTTTTGTGAGTGAAAGAACTTCAAATCATATCCCACAAAGAATAGAAGAAAATGAGTATTTTTAGCCTAAGGAAGAGGAAACAAGAAGGAGTTAGAAGAGGAGAATGGAAATTGGTCTGATATGGTAGATAGCTTCAAATATTTCAGGGCTCTATTAAGAAAAGGGATAATCCTAGTCTACTTGTATTTCTAAATGATCAACTGGTATAAATAAATGGAAATTACAGGCAAACAGATTTCAATTCAATTCAGAATTTTTTACATAGCCCAAGTTTCCACTAATATCTTAGGCTTCCATTGAAGGAGCAAGTTTCTCCTTCTCGAAGGTTTAAAATGAATGAAAACTTCATGGAATTTTAATATTATGCCAGACTATACACATTTATTCTGAGAATGAAATCATATGGTTGCCTAGTACTGAACATGGAGGACATATTTACAAATGAAGGAGAGAAAAAAAAAACTCAATAGCTTCCAAATATGAATCTGATTTAGTAATTTTTCCAGCTTCATAAACCAGTTGAAAAAGTTTTAATACCTGTAAGTATTCTGTTATATGGAAAAAAAGTTCCCAGGGTGCCTGGGTGTCTTAATCATTAAGCGTTTGCCTTCGGCTCAGGTCATGATCTCTGGGTCCTGGGATTGAGCCCCGCATCGGGCTCCCTGCTCCGCGAGAAGCCTGCTTCTCCCTCTCCCACTCCCCCTGCTTGTGTTCCCTCTCTTGCTGTGTCTCTCTCTGTAGGATAAATAAATTAAAAATCTTAAAAAAAAAAAAAGAAAAAATTCCCAATTTCTCTCTTAAATTTTGATACCATCTTCTGAACCCTTCTTTACTCTCCTTTTTTCTCCCCAACACACACACACACACACACACTCATTCAAGTTCTAATCATTATAATTATAGGTTACTGACTCTGATATTTCTAGAATTCTCTCAATCTTTCCTCAGATTTAAGTTAAAAATAGAGGCTAAAGGGTGCTACTGGAACATCTCCTTTAGATATATATAAAAAAATTTAAGTAGCCAATTTAGAAAAGAGTAGTATAGTACTCTAACTTCCTTTCAAAAGCTGAGATTCCATGCTACTATCCTTTCTGTCAGTAGAAAAGAACCCCATGTATCTGAAGTGAACTCTGTCTCAAGGAAAGAGACCGCAAGTTTCCTTTGCATCTTCCAACAGGGCCAATTAAGGCAACTAATACTCAATAAGTATTGACTGTCAAATACATAGGTTCCTAAAGACCTAGCATATAGGAAACAAACTGAGGGTTGCTGGAGGGGAGATGGGTGGGTGGATGGGGTAATTGAGTGATGGACATTAAAAAGGGCACGTGATGTGATAAGCACTGGGTGCTATATACAACTGACAAATTACTGAGCTCTACATCTGAAACTAATGATGTACTATATGTTGGCTAATTGAATTTAAATTTTAAAAAAAAAGAAAAGAAAGAAAAGAAAAGCATTTGTCTCTATCCTATCTTCCTCATTTTTAAAGGTTCCAAAGGACTTTTATAAAAAGACCTGATAATTTAAATAAACCAATATATTAATAATCATGCTATGAATTGACCTCCTAGGATTAGAACTGTCCTACTTCATTTAGATTGCCTTTAATAGAGTTGACTATCTTTTCTAATTTTCTTAATTACAGTTCCATATATAATACATTCATCAGCTATGGTCATCTTTTCCCCTTCAGATCTGGGTAAAACTGGACTAATTCCCATTCTGCATCCTATTGAAAATCTAATGTAAACTTTAAGGAGGAGGTAAAGTGGGGATGTATTTGGGGTGGGGAGGGTAGGTTCTCATGTTATGACTTACCTCCCAATTTTTACTTCTGCTAGATTAGTGTCTTTCACCTCACTGTCTTCACTGTCAAGTTGTACACAATCTCTGCCATATGAGTCATTCAGCCCCCTGTCCTTGATTTCCACAAAAAAAAGAAGGGGGAGAAAGGAAATAAACAAAAAAGATCATTCAGAAATCCTTTTGTGTATTACAGACCTCAGAGAAGGTTTTGGAGTAACAGAGGGAGTTTTAATCATAGCAATACACCTCAAAACTGATTATCAGACATTTCTCTTTTTCAAATGTCCCTTTCTACTAAGTAAATTCCAGCTCCCAAAAAGTTCTACAGTTCTTCCCTCTTTGTTTTCCTTCACCCACAAATCCCTTCTTATTTCTTAAACAGAGCAGTATGGCAATGTTATGATTTATTAGAAATCCAGTAAAACAGTCTTAGAGTCTTCTTTGGTACCTCCCTTTTTTATGTCCCCTATAATCTATTTTAGTCCTTCAAACACCATTCAGAATGAACTCCTTTTCTTTCTTGCTCTCTGGTCTCTAGCTCAATTCCACAAATCTACCACAGCTTCTGTCTCTGTCCCCTTCAATACAGAGCCTGACCAAACGCATGACAATGTATTTGCTCAGATTCTGTCCCTGCTTAAAACCTTGCCAGCAATTTCTCACTTCTCACTTAGAGATTTGAAGATCTCTTACACCTTCAAATCTTAGAGATTTGAAGAGTGCATAGACCCATTCTGTATCTTTCCAAGTTAATTTCCTAACGCATACCTCATAGCTCACACACAGCCTCATCACTGCCTGTACCATTTTGTCTTTGGTCTTGATATATTCACAGTCTCTGGCAGTCCCCTGTATCTCCTTTGTTTATTCAAATCCTATGCATATTTGAAGACCATCCCCCCAATCCCACCCCATCTTATAGATTTCAAGCCTAAAATTCTCTCTTCCTTTACCAAATTATTGTTTAGATAGCGATACACAGAAATCCAATTACTTCAAGTATTTTTGTTTGTCTGTATGTTCGTTTCCCAAATTTGACTTGAACTGATAATAATAAGGAAGACTCTATTTTATTTGTGTTTATGTCTTCTTATATAGCCAATGCCACGTCTGGACATACAGATGCTATTTTAGTTTACTGAACAGTTTGACATCTAAAAACTTGGGCTGGGTATGGCTACCGTTTACTACCTGTGAGATCTCAAGGCAAATTTCTTAACTTCTCTAGGCTTTTGTTTCTAAATGTGAGTGACAAAGGTCATCACAAAGAGTAAGTGATACAATGTATGTAAAACACTTATAGTGTCTTTGGCATTTTAGCCAGGCCATTTTTAAGGATCAAGTAGAAAGAGCATTTGAGGTCATCTACACCAACACCTTCATTTCTCAAGTAAGAATATTAACCCCAGAGTCTTAGAGCCTTCTAGGAGAAGCAGTTGGTGGCTTTCTCAAGATAATTATTGGTTTGGGGCTGATCAAGGACTAGGACCCACCTTCTGACTTTCAGCCCATTTCTCTTTCTGCAGCATCCCAATGCCACCAGAATTTATTTGGAAGCTGGAAAACCTTCATGTGATTGACAAAACTTTAAATCAATGTACTTGGGGTATTGTGGAAAATTCTAGAGGATAGTTTTAAGATGCTTTTAGGTCATTCTGATAACAATTTAATTTAAAAAATCAATAAAGAATTAAAAGATGTTATCTGCAATTCTAAACAAGAGGACACGGCTAAATCGTTTCTCTCCCTTAGAAGAAAACAAAATGAATTTTAGCATTTACTCTCTCAATGCTCTTTACCTCCAAACCCTAATCATAAGTTTTGAAAAGTATATGGGTGTCTTACTGTAGTAAGCATTATGTAACATGTGGAATTGTTGAATGTTGTGCACTTGAAACTAATATAGCATTGTATCTCAATTATACTTAAATAATAAAAACAAATTTATAAGTAAGTATGTGTGTCTATGTGTGTTTACATGGGCCATGTTTGAACAAGCCCATACAAGTATGTGGACATGAGCAGATTCATTTGCTCATTGAATGAGAAAGAAATCTACATCATCTGTTGGATTGGTTACTACACTGACATCCTGACCTTCGACAACTCCAGAAATGAAGAGGCTCCACAAAGCAGACTGGGTAAATCCAGACAGAATACTGATTAGAGGAGATCCTCGTAGCTTATCTCTTACCTGCAAGAATATCAGGGACAGTGGGTGACTTCAAGAGACCATCAGAGATTCATTACTCCTGTAGTACAATCTGAAAAGGTTAAGCCCCACCACTCAGTGCACAGTGGGTATTTTCAGTCTCCATCCAGCTGTATTGCCCCCGCCATCTTGGACCAGGCCTCTTTCTCCCCACCTACACACATGCCGCCTCCTCCACACGTATACATGCACATACTTAGAAACCTTAAGGTTTCCACTCTGCTTGTAGAAACTGCCTAATGTTAGCTAAAGCAGAATCCCACTGGGAAATTGACTCACTTCCTGGGAATTCCAAAGGAATAGAAATAAAACCTGTATCTTCTATGCTCAGATGAGCAAGGAAATTTTAGAAACTAGAATTTACCAAATATTTTCCATGTTTCAACTACTCCTCTAGGGCTCTAACATGGACAGCATTGTTTACTTCTGTCATATTTATAACTCTATGGTCAGCTCCTATCATAAAACCCACCAGATTCTCAAAAAAATATTTAGTAAATGATTTCCAAATGAACTTGTCCAAGGTCACATAGTAAGTAGCAAAACCAGAGATCAAACTAGGATGTAACTGACTTCAAAGACATACTTCTTAGGCACTAAACTATACCACCTCCACTCCTACATTGTACATCCCCTGAGAATCTGTAACCTTCTTGTTATGGGCTGAATGTTTGTGTCCTCCTAAAAGTCATATGTTGAAGCCCTAATCCCCCAGGTGACTGTATTTGGAGATGGGGCCTCTAAGGAAGTAATTAAGATTAAATGAGCTCAGAAGAATGGGGGCTCCAATGCAATAGGATTAATGCCCTTAAAGAAGAGACATGAGAGAGCTCTCTCCCCACCTCCCTACATATATAGTCTGAGGAAAGGCCACATGAGAATATAACCAGAAGGCAGTCATCTGACAGCCAGAAACAAATCCTCATCAGAAATCAAATCAGCTGGAAACTTGACCTTGAACTTCTAGCCTATAGAATTGTGAGGAAATACATTTCTGTTGTTTAAACCATCCAGTCTGTGGCATTTTATTATGGCAACCCGAGGTAGACTAATACATTTCTAATACCTAAAATTCTCCAGCCTTGAACTTTATAGGACTCTGTGTACTGAGTTATTCTTGTGCACAAGAGGGTATGTGCCACAAGGAAAACAAATATATATCATATGAAACTATAGGAAACCATCACCTATTTAATACACAGTCATGTGCAGAACTCCAGTATATTCAAAAAGAAGAAAACAATGTTTTTCTATCAAGCTCTACCCATACCACCCACCCACCCCCAGCTGAAACTTTAAATGAAAAGGAAAGGTGGATAGATTGTGACAAAAAATTCAGTGTTATTGTATATTCAAAACAGTTATTGAAAACATATTGATGGAGAAATGATTCATAATTTGGATAAGAGTAAGCTGAATATCAAAGCAGTAGTATCTTTTTACCTCAAGCATTCTCCTCAATTTCTACTTTTTTACATAGTAGATAACAAGATCTACAAAGAAATATTTATAGCCACACAGCATAGTGCCAAGTTGAAGCAGAGCCCAGAGCCCTCTGACAATGCTGCAGTCTCCCTCTCTGGAACTTTGGAACTTTGGACAGCTCCAGAACTCACCAAGGGCTTGTGGGCAGTACTCTCACACATGCATGCTCTGATGGCCCGAGTAGGAAAATGAGACAAGGTCAAACTCATCTGAGCACCTTTCCAAATGGCCTCTACTTCAGTAAAAAGATTTGAAGGGTATATATAATAATTTGGCACTCTTGTGGAAAGATTCCCTGTGGTCTGATGGTACAAACCATTGCACAGCCTGTTCCATGGATATTAGGCTCAAAATTATTCAGTACAGTGTCCCCAGTATCTAATTTATCGTAGAAACACAGTAAATCATCCTTTCCTGCATCAACACAATTCCAATTAGACATTTGCAGACAAGAAATCTGCACTTGCCTAGAAAACTCTTCTCAACACTGAAGAACATGACAGTCTGAAATTAGGATCCCACTGAAATGTTTCATCAGGCAGACCTAGTTTTGCTATAAAGAAGCTACCTCCCACATGTATCTGAAACTTATTTATTCCTCCCCCAAATTGGTGACTGGTCATAATATAGTCATCACTGTAATGGAGAATGGATCTTGCTCAGAGGCATCCTCCTGAAGCACATACACTCAATAGTCATAAGATTGTAGAATGTTAGCGATAAGGAGTGACAGGCAATCATTCAGCCCAACTGTTTCATTTTAGAAATTCAAGTCCAGAGTGTTCAAATAACTTACCAAAAGTCACACAGGTAAGTCAAGTGAATATTTCTTTAATAATTTCCTTTTTTCATACAAACCCCTCTCTGCCTACCTCCTCCCTCTTCTCTGGCCCTAGCCCTTGTTTCACTATGGCTTCAGTTGTAGATGACAAGGGAGGTGACATCACCCAGGCAGCTATCTTCCTGCAAACAGATTCTCACCGGAAAACTGGCACTCGGAGCCTTGGCAGGGAATGTGCTAAAGCAGGAGCAGAGAAGTGGCCACCATCTGGACAGCATGATGCTTGGTGCCAAATGGGCCCCAGCCATAGGGAGGGAAGAAAAGGGAAGGGTGTCACGCGACTGCACACATTTATTTTCACTTCGAGGGGATATGTTAGTAACCATGTTATTGAGTGGAAGCTGTTGTAGGTGGTTCTGATGGCTGACAAATGTGTAGGCAAGGATGAAACAAGGTGAGTGGTAGCCAGGCAATTTGCAAAAGATTTGTGAGCCAGAAATAGTCAGCGGTGTCTGATTACCATGTATGACTGAAAGGATGCATGTTTAAATGGTAAAACTATGTGTATGCTTTCCCCCCCTTACTTTCCTCTCCCTTTTTAGAAAAGTAGTAAGCATAAGGATTTTTCTGACAGTACCTAGAAAAAAACCTTATATTTAGCACAACCCACTGACATCCCTCTCTTGTTGCTAACTTTTAATCATATTAACATTTTCCTATGCTACAGCTCCGTGTTCCACCTATGAAAACTATACTTACGTACAGAATGGTTTTCAGTGGTCAGTTAGAAGCATCAAAGTTGGTACAGATGCTTTCCTCTGAGTGATCCTGGTTTTCTATGTACATATTGCTCTTGGCAATAGTTTTCAAGTAATGTATACCTTAACTCTTACTGTCCGTGTTTGTTATGTAGATGACTCAAGTGAACTAAGCCCTAAGAGGGTATGGGTGTCTTAAAGTGTCTTCTCCACTTTAAGAATCATGTTGAATTTTCCGTAATATATCCACAATCTATCATCTCCATTGTTTGGCATTTTAAAGTTTACAAAACACCTTCACATACATGGTGCCATTTTAATTTTGACAGTAATAATCTGTTGTTGGCAGTTCTTCCTACTTGATAAAAATACTAAAAGCCTTGCAAAATAGAACTCAGCCACTGAGGAGCATTGTGGCATGTGGAGGAAGCCTCACTTTGGATCAGATGGACTTGGATTTGACACTCAAAACTTCAGGGCAAACACAGCAAATATCTCCAAGCTTCAGTGGTAGCAATTCCTGCTTCTAAGACTCATATGCATCCCAATAATAATGGGAAGATCCTTGGCACGGTGTGGGGGCACCTGTCTATGTCTTTTTCCCTGCTCAACCAACTCCAGGCCTCATGCATTTCTATTACACATGATGCCTTCCCCCTCCTTTTTTTGTCCTTTTTATAACCAGTGAGACACATATCTGTATGAGATGAAGAAAATAAAACCTTTGGCCATGGAATGCATCCATGAGAAATAGTTGATACAAGGGGAAAATATTATGCTCCAAAATGGAGCTAACCAGCCCAATCAACACTATTATTAATTATTAACTTAATATGGTCACTTTCCTTTTATTTTTTTAAAGGGCTTTAAGACCTACATCATAAGTAACCAGAAGTTAATACTTCTTTTTTTCTGTTTTGCAGTGATTTAAATTTATATTTAGCAAAAAGTTGGCTACTCATAACCAAAATGCTGAAATCTAATAAGCTTCTTCTGAAATGATTTTATTTCATTTGTTGCTACAGTAATATAAAATCTAATGACCAAGACCCCCCCAAAAAATGCATCTGCTCCAGCGGATCCATTCAAATTCTGTTCAAGCTGGGGTAATAGCCTCAAGGCAAAATCCTCAGTACTTGGAATATCCTTTCAGTTCATCAGGATTCAATCTCTGTGAAATAAAATGATGCCTTTAATAGTTAATTCTACAGTCAAGGAGAAGTCACTGCATCCCTGCTAATAGGAATTCATTTGTTACATTGTGTCTTTCTTTGAATATTACCAAGGCTGGGTGACCACATAATTTCATTACTCTTCAGCAGAGCGTCTAAGTAGGACTCAAATACTGAAGGCAGAAGGATTTCCTCCTCCTTAGGTGAGGGATGCTTCTGTCTGCTCTTCCTGTTTCTTTCCACATGGAGGGTGCTAGGCTGTCTCTCCTAGCCTCTCTTTTCCCCTTCATGCCATCTTTTGGCTAACTCAAGCCTATTAGTCTTGAAGGGAAAATTTGGGAAGCAGAATCCTGTCTACTTCTCCGAATTTCTGTTCAAGAAATGACTGTCCCACTAGCCCGTAATCTGGCAACCCAAGACACCTGCGACAGAGGAAACTTCCATAAATCCAAAAAGCATATGACCCAACTAGACGGAATAACCAAAAGCTGGCATTTAACCTTGTAACTGCAGCTTTTTAACCAAAAGTCACAGTGATCTCCTATAGCTATAATGGAGTTGGTATCTACCTTTTGAAAGAACAATAGTATTCACTATTTTGTATATTTTCTTATATATTTATTTTACTGAATAAAGTCTACTACTCCAACTCCAAAATATAAAATCCTGACAGGAAAGAAGCCACTAATTAAACTATATTTCATTTTTAAAGCATATTCACAATCTAATCTAGCTGCCCATTTTTATATATATAATTTATATTATTTTATATAAATTTGTATAATTTATGTTATACGGAATTAGATTTGATGTGATAGAGAGAGAGGGAGAGATGAAAATTTTATCTATCAGATTTGAATTTCCGAAAATCATGAGATGGGATATCTTTTTTCTAATTCTAACTACCCAGGTGATATTAAGTATAGGATAAGGGAATTTAAAAATCAACTATAAATAATATGTCTCATCAGTCATACTTATAAATTTTTGAATATACACCTATTAGGATAAACTTCCAAACAAATATTTATAAATCAAAGAAACTAAGTCACTTTAGAAAATATTTCACCCTTTTCATGCCCCAATTATCCAGGCACATGGGTATTGTGAGGTACTTTACTTTAAGCCCAGCATATTAGGCAATGAAAGAATAGGCCAGAAATGTTTTCGTGTGTTCAGGTATTAGCTATTGTTCACAGGTAGCAGGTGGATATTTCCCTCCCTGGCCCTGAAAAGTCATCTTAAATCCAGCTCATCAGGCAGGCCATAGAGGACCTGCCTCAGCCTCAGAGGCCACTGGGCCCTGTCCAGCCTGCTCTTCTCTAGATAAGTAAACTGTGTTCTCATTTAACTCTTCCTCGCTGTCTCACTCATCCTACGCTTTCAGTATATTTTAGGCAAAGTACAAAAGTTCAATTTCCCTTCAGAATTACAATTCAGAGCTCCATTTAGTTCGACAGCTTTTCCCTCCACTTATGATAAAAATGAGCAGCTTCACATTAGCCAAAAACAAGGAAAAAACAATGTCTCTCCCTTACTTTGGGAATATATAGTTATGAGGTATATCGCAAGAATAAAGACACAATAAAGAGCTGATGAACATATATCTAAACACATTGCAAAAAATTGATTAAGGAAAGTGCCATTATTTCAGACCTTATTTCATCAGAGATCTTGAAGGGTTTATATCCTGACATAAATTTACCTTTATGCAATCTGTTCATATATACACTTTAAAGTATATTGACAGGTTCAACAGGAATGTTAACATCAAAGCAGTTGAGGAAAGCAGGTGTTTTAAGTTTCATTAAGAGACTATAAACTTTTATCTACTTTTATTCGGTGCATGTTTTAAGTTATTAGAGTGCACGTGTTATGTGATGCCTACTCTATGGTCTTCCTAAATATATTTGCATAGTTAGTTTATATGTTCCATGCATCTTATTTCAGAATACAAAAGCAATCATTACAAAATATTTGCTATAAAATGGGGCATGAGGATTGATCAAGTTGAGAACCATGACTGTGTTGGGCTGGACCCCGTGACTCATCTCCCGGCAGTCTTCCCCTGCGCACCCAAAACTTCTGCCCTCCTTGCTGCTTCTCAGACACACCATGCCAGCTTCTGTCGCAGGACATTTGCACTTACTATTCCATTGCCTGAAATACTTTCCCCAAGTTATTTCTTGGGGCTCACCCCCTTTATTTGGGTCTCTGCTCAAAGATTACCTTATCAGAAAGGCTATACATGGTCATCCTTTTAAAACAATTCTCTGCACTGACTCATACAGCATTGATTAGCCTCACACTCACTCTCCCTATTATGGGCTGAATGTTTGAGTCTTCTTAAATTTATATGTTGAAGCCCTAATGTCCAGGTGGCTATTTTTGGAGATGGGGTCTCTAAAGAAGTAAGTGCGGTTTTTAAATGAGGTCATAGAGTAGGGCCTTAATCTGATAAGTGTCCTTATATGTAGAAATGTCAGAGAGCTCCCTTTCTCTCTCTGTGCATTCACAGAAGACTACATGAGCACACAGCAAGACGGTAGCCACCTACAAGCTAAAAGAAGAGGTCTCAGAATGAAATCTACCCTGCCTGCTCCTAGATCTTGGCCTTCTGAGACTTCAGAACTGTGAGCAATACATTTTTGTTGCTTAAGCCACCCAATCTGTGGCATTTTGTTATGACAGACGGAGCAGACTAATAGACTACCCTATTGTCATAATTGCAAGGAGGAAAAATATGTCTTAAAATATACTGATAAAATATGCCTTCATTATACTTATCATGACCTCTCATTACATTTCTCTCTTGGTGTGCCTCTCATCTAGAAAGGAGGGAACATGAGAAAAGGTCTTTGTCTTGTTCATCGTTGAACTCATGGTAGTGTAGATATTTAGCAATGAATGTTAAATAAATGACTTTTAAAGTAATAGTAAGTCTATGTTCTGTTATTTGATTATCCCTTTCTCTTTATCTGAAATGGCAAGATTTTTCCAAAACAAAAATCAAGGGAAAAATCCATGTTATGTGTTCTCTGGTTTGTAGTTATGAGACACAGCAAGAATATGAAATGCACTTCTCTAGTGTCCAAAATAGAGCATACCACCACCACCTGTGATATTGAAGTGAGGAAGAAACAAGGGGAGAAAAGAGCAAAAGGAAAGTATGAACATTTCATGAGCAAACAGGGAAGCCATTCCAATTTAAAATTATTTTTGATAATGTATAATATGCAAGATAGCATGGAAATAAGACAAAAATACACCATTTCTTGCTATTTTGGAGGGAAGAGCAGTTACATTTTCTCTTATAGTTGTCAAATGTGTTCTTCCTGTATTACATGGATCCATAATAGCCAGCTAGAAACTGTGGGCTGACAATTCTATTGATAGACTTGAGCAACACACTGCATGCAGTCTGTCAAGTTTCACATTTACATCTCAAGCTCTAATCTGTTTTTCTTTCCTTCGTGAAATCAATTCTGTAGCAATTAAATAACCAGCCTACAAGGCATTTTAATAACCCAAGCATTTATCTATATATAGCCCAGAGAAGGAAAGGTAATTAGAACTGACCTACTAGAGCTGGTGCATGGAGACAAGTTAGACAAATCAGTGCTTCATCATTACTTTAAGGAGGTACCACTAAATCTGCTTCATTCTTGATTCAATTCTTCTCAGTGACATGCTGTTGAGTCCTTTTATCTGATTCCTAACAGACTCTAAAATGGTTGTCATTATCTGGGATTTTGTTTCATTTTCTGTGAATTTAAGGCATCACTGAAATAGACTCTGTTTTTAGCTGTGGGATGATATCGTCACATGCACACAGCATTGGATGAAGTAGGCTTTTAAAGATATGAAAAGGCTCAAAGAAAATGACTTTCCAGATTCTCATCCATTTGAGTGTTTTGAGCTGAGCCCCACAGGTTGAAAATTTCTTGTCTAAGTGATTTAAGAAAAAAATAACAAGGAATTGTCACAAGATTCAAGGAAATTTTATTGTCTTTCTCTTTGAAAATTTAACTTACTACCTCAGATCTATAGCTTGTGTATGGGACAGTTATGGCAGGACCTAAAAAGCACAGAATTTGGCTGCAAAATATCCAACTCTAACTCGTGGCTCTGCCTCTAACTAGCTATCTGAAGTCATTAAAATCCTGGAGCCTGGATTTTCTCATTGTATAATGGTAGTAAAAATACCACTTTTTTATTATAAGATGCACATTTTCTCCATTTTAGCAAATGAAGTTGAGATGCATCTTACAATGTATGGTTGCTTTCGATAATCCATGTTAGTGTTTGCAACCAATCTACTGCGTAGGACTGCCCTGGACCCCAGAACTGTGAAGGTGAGTACTTACTTGGTCATGACCCTGTCACCACCTTCCCAACCCATCTCTCTGGCTGGTTTCACACAGTCCCTTTGTTCCAACCCCCTAAACCCAAGTTTGGAGGCCTCTGGACTGAGAACTCAGGGATTTAATATGGGGCAAGCGTGGCGCAGGGCAAGGTAGATTTCCTTCATCTATTACCTAGTTCTATTACCTCTTTGCTATGTTAACACACCTACTACAGACACTTCAAGTATTAAGTCACATAGAGAATGCTTAGCAAACTCATCTGGGGCAAAGGGAAAGAAAACACATTTACAATAAGCATAATAAAATTATTTCTAGGTAATTAAAACACATTTTGTCATGGTAAAATAGAATTAATTTTTGCTTTCATAGTGGTACATTTTTAAAAAGTACATCTGTAATCTACGGCATGATAGATTCAATGGAACAGAATACCTGCAGCAGGGTTAGATGAGATAATGTAGGTAAAAGTGCTTTGTGAATGACAGAAGTCAATCCAAATGAAAAATGTGATAATAAGACACAGTCAGGAATCAGCTGAAAGATAACAAAAACCACTCTAGGCATTTTAAGCATAAAGGAAATTATCAAGACTTCTACAGAATCAGTGGGAGAACAGAAGAGCAGGCTCTAGACATTTCTTCTGGGAAGGACTCTCAGAATACCAAAGTAGCGCTAGGCTATAAGGACCTTTGCTACCTCTGCCACAGTCAGAAAGGTGGGGAATCAGGAAGTTATCTCTGCAAGTGTTAACTCCAAAAATATGCTATCTTAACTATACTCCAGAGATTAGGGAATTACCACCAGGATTGTTCACTCCAGAGCCTGCCACATACCAGATAAATAAATGTCTCATATTCCATGGCCTTCTTCTCCACTAACACGAAAGTAATGACAGGTCACGGGGTCCTGTGCTAACACAGTCACAGAAACACCCACTGCTTCCATGACCATGCTTGACAGCAAAAAACAGAAGAAGCACCTGAAAGACAATCTCAGATTTATTTCTCCCTTTGCATTTCAGAGGGGTGCACCTAACTAGCCAAACCTAAATCACACTTAGACCCTTAGCTGCAAAGAAGTCTTAAATGTAGTTTCCAGTTTTACAGCATCAGAATACGAGGAGGCACACTAGGATGAGGGAGACATACATGTAAAGAGACAATTCAGAGGATTTAGGGAGTAGCAGGAGACCACATCTCCCTTCCACCCTTAAAATGAGAAAACCTACACAATAATAGTTTCCTTTAAAAATCCAGCTGAGAGCTGGGATGTAAAATCTATCCCATTGCCTGTGTTTGTGTGACCTACAAGCTAAGAATGTTTTTCATATTTTAAAGGATGAAGCAACATAATAAGAAGAATGTGTGATAGGGGCGCCCGGGTGGCTCAGTCAGTTGGGCGTCTGACTTCAGGTCAGGTCATGATCCTGGAGTCTTGGGATCAAGCCCCATGTCTGGCTCCCTGCTCAGCAGTCTGCATCTCCCTCTGCCTCTGCTCCTCCCCCCCTCTTGTGCACGTTCTCTCTCTCAAATAAATGAGTAAAATTAAAAAAAAAAAAAAAAAAAAATATGTGATAGACCAAATGTTGCCCCAAAAACCCACACAAAAAATTTTGCTGATCCCTAATCTGGAGGTTGGCATCTGAGACTTCCTTGATTTGTGTCCCAACGAATTTCTGACCTCATCCGTAGAACACAATGTCCAGCCATAGCAAACTACTTAAAATTACCCAAAAACATGTTTTGCTTTTAACATACCCACAGCTTTCAACATGCTATTTCTTTTGCCTACCATGACATGATCAGATGCTTATTTCACAAAAATTAACTCTTGTGACTGTTCCAGGGATGGGTTTTGACAGGTTGTAGGGATAAAGGTGGGATCAGGACAGGATTCAGGAAGAAGGTCAGTGGTTCAGGGAACGATAACAAAGGTCTGAAAAAAGCACACACGATGGTGTAGTGGAGAAAAATAAGAAGGTTTTGTCTTAGTTTGGGATACTGTAACAGATATCATAGACTAAGTGGCTTAAACAACAAATATTTATTCTCACAGTTCTAGAGAATGAAAGTCTAAGATCAGGGTGCCAGCATGGCTAGATTCTTGGTGCGAGCCCTCCTCTTAGTTCACAGACAGCTGCCTTCTCACTCTTACCTCAACATGGTGGAAAGAGAAAGCTCTGGTCCCTACATCATCTTATAAGGGCACAAATCCCATCCTGGGGGTTTCACCCTCATGACCTCATCTAAACCTAATTACCCCCAATATCATTACATAAGGGATTAGAGCTTTAACATACTAATTTGGGGGACATAACACCCAGTCTATAGCAGATATGGAGCATATTTATTAGTTATGGGGACCAAGGAGTGTAGGAAGCCAACAAAGCTTGGGAATGTTGTAAGAGTATGAATGGTACTATTGGCATTCACAGTAAAGCAGTTCTGGGAGGAAGATAATGGGTTCAACTTCCTAGCTGTTGCATTTGTAGTTTCTGTGTGATGCATCTATGTGTAAATATCTTGTAAGCAGTGAGACATAATATTCTGAAATTGAGTGAAAGGTCTACATTGAAGATAGAGTTTTGAATGACTGATGTAGCACTACAAGTGTAGACAAGATCATTGTGGTCAAGACTGGAACCCAAGGAACACTAACCTACATGGGGCAAAAGAAGTAAAGCTGCCAATGAAGGAGACTGAGAAGTAATCAGAATAAGAAATAACTAGGACAAAATGGTGGCAACAGAAATTACATAAAAAAGAGTATGTTTCATGGTGCCAAGTGCTGTAGAAAAATCCCGACCAAGAAAGATTGAGAATTATTACTGAATTGGCCATTAGACAGTATCAACAGGGTATCACCATTCTCCTCCTGGGGTCTGGAATTAAGTATAGGCTCATCAGAGAACTACACTATAATTGTTAAGAGCTATAGATTCAGACAGTTGTGGCTTTAAATTCTGGATCAGCTCCTTATTTTCTGTGTGACCTAATTGACTTAATTTTCTAGACGGCAGTTTCCCCATCTTTAAAATGGAAACTACACTAATTACATGTGACTATTTTGAGATGTTCATAAAATAATAGATGTTAAAGTGCTTAAAATTCATCAAATAGTTAATAATCCATATAAATTATTATTTATCAAATACTATCAAAATTGTGGGTTTATAAGAAGACAGGTAGGATGATAGTTACAGGAGGGCCCAAGATCAAAAGAAAAATGTAGTTTTCAATTTTGAAAAGTAGGAATACTTATAGACTACAGACTTGATGTTGTAGAAATAGAGCTTATACTGATCAAGTATACTCCTAAAGGATATAGAAAAGGATAAAGTCAAAAGCACAGCTGACAAATCAGAATCCATTTTTTAAAAAATCAGTTCATAGGTGTGTATGTATGAGAGAAATGTGGAGTGGGAGTGAGTTGAAAGAGGAAAGAGATAATGGAAGATGAGGGAGTTCCCCTCTGGTTAATAAAATTACTGAGAAAGCCAGTGTAAAGCTTCCCAAGAGACCCATCTATATGAGGTGTTAAAATATCACTGGACAAAAATTATTTTTACCTGAACTTCTCTCAAAGAGAGACTGCAGTATTATATGTGAAGGAGGCAAATTTGATTGTTTCTTGAGGTGGGGGAAAGTAAGACATCCTTCTCTTAGCCGGCAAGGCTTGTCTCAAGTATTAACAGAAGGTGGTTGAACTACTTTCCAAGAAGGGAGGCTCTGATGACCTGATGTGCAAGATTGGGGCCAGAGTGGAAATCCATGGAATAACGAAGAAAAGCTGAGCTGGCACCTGCCCTTTCTTCCTCTTTAACCACTATCTGAACAGCACTGGTTTGAAAGGCTCTAAAGCACCAGCCTGTGTGGGGTGCTCAAATCTTGGCGTCCATTAGGAATGGAAATTTTCTGGAGAAGATCCAAGTGATGGGAAGTGGGTTAGGGTCATTGAAGAGTCGTGGGAGTGATGAGAGATTCTGTGAGAAATGTGAAACAGCTAGGGAAGATAGAAAACGGTACAGGGGCTGATCCAACAAGAGAAAAGGGAAAGATCAAGCAACCAGAACTCTCTGTACTTTCTTACCTTCTCTTTAAGGTCTTCCATTTTGCCAATTCTTTCTGCTGATTTTCTTTGAAACTGTCTTCCTTCCCTCTTTCTTTCCCTTCTTTGCCACTCCACCTCATCCTTGGCCTTTATCTTAGCTCGCTCAGTATTCACCTGGGTGCACTGCTTCGCTGAGCTCTGCAGGTGAACACTGGCTTATTTGATCTTATTGGCAGGATATCATGCTTTCCTTTGTGCTGGGGGGAAAGGAATGATAAATTCCAATTTCAGTGACCAAAAAATGGAGTCTAACATATTTAAATGTGTCTTCCTTTTCATACATATGTAGTTTGGCTCTCATATTTTGCTCAGTCCCCTCTCATAGACTTGCCCATATCAAAGCCCTTTCAGCCCATCCAGTACAAGAAGAAATCAAGCAGTTTGTGTTAAATATGTATATTCAAGCCAGAGAATTAACTTCAAAATAAGACATTTCCTAGGAATAATGACTGTTATAGTTAATGACCTGTAGCATTCGGTCTGTCAACTCCTCCCCACTGGTTAGTACTCCCTTAGGAAATGCCCAGTGTCTCAATCATTATTGACTAATTACTCCAGGTTTCCTGGATGCTTCTGTGTTTCTATGACATCACACCTCCAACAGCTGTGTTTCGTTATCCACTAACCAAATCCTGTTGTCTAATTTCAGATCCTTCCAGACTAATATTGATTGATGCTTTACTTTCACATAATTACCAAAAAAATTTTTTTAAAGAAACAAGAATATACCATAAAGTGCAACTTCCCACACAATGCAGGCTTTCTTTCTGAGATAACTATCTATGAGTCCTGGAATACTAAGCAAGTTAACTAACCTCTTTTGAGCTTCATCTCATCATCTCTAAAATAAGGATAATAAGGGGCGCCTGGGTGGCCCAGCTGGTTAAACGTCTGACTCTTGGTTTCAGCTCAGGTCATGATTTCATAGGTTGTGAGATTGAACCCTGCATCAGGCTTCACACTCAGCTGGGAGTCTGCTTGAAGATTCTCTCCCTCTTGCACACTCCCCCAACTTGCACGCACACACTCTTTCTCTCTCTCTAAAATAAATAACTCTTTAAAAAAATAAAATGAGGATAATAATAGCATCTGTTATCACGGGGATCTTGTAAGAATTAAAAGACAATGCAGAGAAGGCCTATAGAACAGTGTATGATAGACAATAAGTATTAAGTAAGTGGTAATTTACTAATAAATAAACTGGTATTTACTATTTTATTTTCTACAAATGCAGAAGGCACATAGAATGGGTATAGAAAATTTTGCACTGTTTACACGCTCACTTCAATGCCAATATTTTGGGCCTTTTCTCCTAAAACAAATCCAAAAAAAAGATTTACACAATGCTCATGGCTCTTAGTTCTGAGGAGGAATATAAGGAAGGGAGGGGGGAAAAATCAGGACAGATATCTTTTCTCACACAATCAGTTTTTGAGTGTAAAATTGCTTAGCCAGCTGTGCATTTTATGGCCTCCATTGCAATAATGATCTAGAAATGACGACAAATTCCATTTGAGTATGGCCTTAAAAAACTTGCTTCTATGTATTATCCCATATTATTTTCCAAAAAGCTCTGAGAAATAAATGGGTAAGATATTATTGCCCTGTGATGGGTATGAAAGAGGGCACGTACTGCATGGAGCACTGGGTGTTGTACGCCAACAATGAATCATGGAACGCGACATCAAAAACTAGTGATGCAATGTATGGTGATTAACATAACATAATAAAAAAGAAAGAAAGAAAGAAAAAAGATATTATTGCCCTGTTTAACAGAAAAAGGAATGAGAAGTTAAGACTTGATCTACCTAAGCACAGAGTGCATGATTAACACCCGCTCAGTGCTGTCATATGACCTCACACTCATTTCAATTCCATGGTGGTCCACAAGCCACCCAGAGCTTCCCAAACAATCATGCCAGTGGGAACTGAGCCCCCAGCCCCATGTGCATGCTAAAAATGCATTGAAAGTGAAGGAGAAAGAAAACAGAGTGAGGATGTACAAAATTGTACACTTTGACCAAATTATTGCCTTTCTCTTCTTTATCAGTAGCTCTCAAATGTGGCCACTGAAAGTAGTGAATGATCTGAATGAAAAAATCATGAGGTAAAGGTTCTGATATGTTTTCAGACACAGATTTGTACACTCAGACTAAAGAATTAAAATTGTCTGGTGATGAGTTTGAGGCCACAAGCCCAGTGGGAAGAGTGGTAGCATGGAAGCCAGCTGGCTAGGATGCTCAGTGCCAGTTCAACACGGCTTTCTAAGAGACAGGTGCCACTGAAGTGGCTGTGGCTCCGTGGTAATGTACCCTTGGGAACAACAGTGCCCTTCAGAGTAGAAGAGCTGTCATCTCTGTGACCCTCCCTGTGTCCCTCTCCTATCCGTCTCTCATACCAACAACTTGGCCTCCCTGAAATTTGGTAGAAGAAATAATAGCCTAGGAACTGAAAAGACTCAAACATGCCTCATCTCATGTGATCTGTTATGTGAATCATTATAAGTCAATGGCCTGAGCATTTTTTTTAATTTACAAAATCCTATTATACCCTTTAATAGGGTTCTTTTGTGAATAAAAATGATTCAGTGCTTTTAAGTACAAGATCCTTGCTGCTTATAAATGCCAGTTGGAATCTTACAAGTGTACTAAGTTATAAATGTGAAAGTAATAGACTTTTGATGGAACTGCAGAACTGTATATATTCTTTTAAATCATAGGAACAAAAATATACGGCTCCCAATTGTTATAAATAAAATCACAATAATTTACCCCTAGGCTATCATTTCAACATTTTTAAGCCAATGCATTAAAGGAAAGCATATTATGAAATTTTTATGTGTTAATAACTTAAAATAGTGGCGCTATTCATTTCACTGAAATGTCTGAATATAGCCTTTCACTTAGAATTTACTCCATGTCTAAGTATCAGGTAGGGTCACAAAAGAATTACTTAACAGTAAGAGCCTTGGTTCCCTTTTTAATTTCTGTATGAAACTCCTGTTGACTTGAAAGAAAGTACAATTGAAATGGGCAAATGCAGTTGGATCCCAATAATGGCAGGAGAATTGTTCAGTGTGAAATTTCAAGCCATAAAAAGCATATAATTTACTACTGTAAATATTTGGAAAATTAGGATCTGACTTATTTGCTTTAGAAAAGAAAAAGAACTTGGGAAGAGATGTGCTGTCAGGAAGATTTTTGTATTGCTTATCAAAATGATTTCATAGTTAGCCTTGCCATGCTAAACATGCCCTTCACTGAGAAATACCAGCCCAGGAACAAACTCATTTCCGATAAAGCTGATGCAGCTGTTTGATGCACAGAGGCACTCATAAGGATTCCAGAAGCAGGAGTAGTGTTTATTCAGTGTGCTGGCAGAAAACAATCTTTCATTTAGATGCTCAGATCATATAATGAGATTTACCGAAAAGCAATGGTGGCACCAGAAGTTGTCAAGATAAAAACAAAGGGATGGAGACTTCATTTTACATCGGTCAAGCCATTATCTCCTTACAATGGGCTCATAAAAACAGACTAGTTATGCACAGGAGCAGGAGAATTTTGATGGGTCAGTCTTGTGGCCCATAGAGCTCACTCTTTTCATATCGATACGCTAATAACATACTAGTGGATGATGTGAGAAGACACTTTGTTTCTCTATCATTAAGAGGTAATGGTTTTGTGTTCACCACTCCAACAGTGGTTATTCAAATAAGAAAGGCGGTTTGTGTGTGTGTGTGTGTGTGTGTGTGTGTGTGTGTGTGTGTTAGGGGGAGGCGTTTCATCAAAGCATAGGCACAGGAATGGTATCAGAGGAATATGTGGTCTAGTCCACACAAGAGTCATGAAAAACAAGCCATGGTTGTTCTGGATTCGGGCCCTATCCAATTTGATCGACTATCCTCCCGAGATGACAATATCAACTCTCTCTCCAGGGTGTGAAATTCAGTATCTTTTTTTTTTTTTAACATAGGCTCCTTGCGCAGCGTGGAACCCTATGTGGGGCTTGAACTTACAACCCAGAGATCAAGACCTGATCTGAGATCAAGAGCCAGATGCTTAACCAACTGAGCCACCCAGGTGCCCCTGAAATTTAGTATCTTTAACTGAATTTTTTTTAAATCAGTGGGCTCCATTTCCCTAGATAATGCTATGCATCGAGCAGAATTTATTTTCAGGGCTTGGATGAAGCGACAATCATCTCTCCAAAGTAGTGAATCTTTTCTCTTTGAGGCAGTGTGACACAAACTGAAAGGAGACCGTAAGAGTTTCCTTTCTTGGCCCGTGGGCAGAATCACGAGGAGCAGATGCCAACTTGTGGGCCACCCTTTGTGAGCCTAGCCCCAGTTATTCCTAATCCAGGCCAGGTGGCCTTTGAAACAAAGAGTTAGACGCTTTCTAAATGGGAGACAGTGTCCTGGCTGGAAGAAAGCACACTGACAAAGTCAAAGGGCTTAAGTTGCATTGTATCTGCTCTCAGAAGGACTTATCACTTATTAGAGATGCCAATTAACTCCCTACCCAGCAATGTAAGAAGTGAACCAGAACGGCAAAAACGTATAAAGGACGCAAAGCACATTGGAGGACATTCTAAGACATTAACCTTTACAAAAAGAAAAAGAAAAAAAAGAAAAAGAAAGAAAGGGAAGAAAAGCTTCCTTCACTGTAAAGGCCACTGTGAAGGAAAATGACTATAGAAATTTACTCTGGAAAATCGGTCACTTTGAAAAACAGTCCTTTGTCAAATCAGTCTAAATACCATGTCTCTGGAGACAATTTTTACTTCATCTTTACCATGACTGAGACCACGACTTTGATTCTGGCTGTGAAAATTTTGCTTAAAAACTAATGCAGAGGGGGCGCCTGGGTGGCTCAGTTGCTTAAGCATCTGCCTTCGGCTCAGGTCATGATCTCAGGGTCCTGGGATCGAGCCCCGCATCGGGCTCCCTGCTCAGCGGGAAGCCTGCTTCTCCCTCTCCCACTCCCCCTGCTTGTGTTCCCTCTCTCGCTGTGTCTCTCTCCGTCAAATAAATAAATAAAATCTTAAAAAAAAAAAAAACTAATGCAGAGGATGTGAAGGGGCAAAACAGTATAGGATTTATACTAAGGCTTAAAGCCTTGAACAAAAGCTCTGGGCCCATGCAGGGGGAGAAAGTCCTAACGGACCAAGTATATGAGGAATCCTTCAAAGTTGTAAGAAGGAAGGCAAGAAGGACGGAAAAGAAAGAGAGATGGCAACTCAAAAGAGCAATAGTCTCAAATCTATAAGTACCAGAGGTAGTTAAGAACAAAATCATAAGTTAAAGTAATTTTAATTCAAAAACCTTATACCAAAGAGTCAGGTTCAACTATCGCCTTTATTCAGGTTAGTCATCTTTAGGCCTTTCTTACCTGGAGGTCCTCAGAGACTGAAGCTCTAATACCTTAGGGCATCCTAGGGTACATAATGAGTGGGTTTACTTTTCTCCTCAGCATCCAGAATACCAGCTATGTACCATCTGGGGGAGACCCAAGAAAACAGGAACTCAAGTAATTTTCTTTTTTTGTGGTTCAAATGAGGAACTCAATCTAAAGAAATAATTTCCTGGGATGCCTGGGTGGCTCAGTTGGTTAAGCATCCAACTCTTGGTTTCAGCTCAAATCATGAACTCAGGGTCCTGGGATCGATCCCCTCATGGGGTTCCGTGCTCAGCCCAGAGTCTTCTTGAGATTCTCTCTCCCCTTCTCCCCTCCTCCCACCACACGCATGCTTTCTTTCTCTAAAATAAATAAATAAATCTTAAAAAATATATATTTAAAGAAATAATTTCCTAAAACACTCAAACTCTTTCCTCTCTCTGCCCGCCTCCCTCCCCTCTATTACAATGAACCTAAACTTAAATATGCCACACTTTACTTCAACCCTTTATCCTCTCTATCCCTATTCTTCCTCCCCTTGAAGATTTCATCTTCCAGAAGTCTTTCCTGACCTCTCCCAGGCTGTTTTTGCTGTGTTCTTCCATCTCTTAAAGTACTTGTTGCTTTGTTCTATTTTTAGCACTCATCATTGCATTGTGATCAACTGTGGATTGTCCCTTTTCCCCCTTCCTTGAGTTCAGGAAAAGTATCTAAGTTTTTAAAATTCCCACAGACTGACTTAGACTTTAAAATAAGAGGTGCTCTATAAGTGTCTACTGTTTGATTTTTAAAAACTTATAATACCAGCCTAAAATATGTTAAGGGAAACAGAAGCCATAATCTTATTTGATATTTAATGATCTTTATTATCTGTCAAAATATCCATCAAACCCTCTTCTTTAGAATCTCAGCATTCCTTAAATGTATTTAAGGTCAACACCATACACAAAAATAAACTCCAAATAGATTGAACACCTAAATGTAAAATCTAAAACCATGAAACTCCTAAAAAAATATATAGGCAGTAATCTCTTGGATATCAGCCTTAGCAACATTTTTCTGAATATGTCTCCTCAGGCAAGGGAAACAAAAACAAAAATAAACGATTGGGACTACATCAAACTAAAAAGCTTTTGCACAGCAAAGGAAACCATCAACAAAATGAAAAGGCAACCTACTAAATGAGAGAAGACATTTGAAAATGATATATCCAATAAGAAACTAATGATCAAAATATGTAAAGAACTCATACAACACCAAAAAAACCCTAATAATCCAATTAAAAAATGGGCAGAGGACCCGAATAGACATTTTTCCAAAGAAGACCTACAGAGAGACAAAAGACGTATGAAAAGATGCTCAATACCACTAATCATCCGGGAAATGCAAATCAAAATCACAATGAGATATCACTTTATGCCAGTCAGAATGACTAGCATCCAAAAGACAAGAAATAACAATCGTTAGAGTGGATGTGGAAAAAAGGGGAACCCTTGTGCACTGTTGGTGGGAAGGCAAACTGGTGCAGCCTCTGTGGAACAATATGGAGGTTCCTCAAAAAATTAAAAATAGAAAAACCATATGATCGAATAGTTCCACTGCTGGGTATTTACCCCCCCAAAAAATAAAACCCAAAACCGCTAATTCTAAAAGATATATGTACCCGTTTATTGCAGTAGTCAAGATATGGAAGCAACCTAAATGTCCATTGATAGATGAATGGATAAGATGTGGTACCTACACACACACACACACACACACACACACGAATATTACTGAGCCATAAAAAAATGAAACCATATTTACAACAACATGGATGGACCTGGAGAGTATTAGGCTAAGTGAAATAAGTTAGAAAGAGAAAGACAAATACCACATGATTTCACTTACATGGGGAATCTAAAAAATAAAACAAACAAATAACAAACAATAACAGCAACAAAATAAGAGAAATAGACTCACAAATACAGAGAACTAACTGGTGTGTGTCAGAGGGAAGAAAGGTGTGGGATGGGCAAAATAGGTGCAGGCGATTAAGAGATTCAAACTTCCAGTTATAAAATAAATAAGCCACAGGAATGAAAAGTACAGCATAGGGAATATAGTCCATAATATTATAATAAATTTGTATGGTGACAGATGGTAACTACACTTATCATGGTAAACATTGTGTAATGTATATAATTATTGGATCACCATGTAATACAACCGAAACCAGTATGACATTGTATGTCAACTATATTTCAATTACAAAAAAAGAATTTATGGTCACCTTCTACATATATTTGCTCAGTAACTATTGAATGACTGAATGACCAAATAAATGAATGAATGAGATATACAGAAGGAGATGTGAAAAATAGTATATTGGATTCTAGGTATTTCAAATCCATTTTAGAAAAAAAAATGAGAATATAAATAACCTCTCTGCTTCGTATTTTTGTAGTTTTATTGCTTCATAATTTTTAATTACAGATTTGTAATTTTTATGAACATTTCTAAGACTTTAAGCCTCTTTATAGCTTGGACCATGTCATAGATTATTTAGTGTACCTGGAATTCTAAGCACAATGATCTTCATTGAACAGGTGCTTGATAAAGTCATTAATAGCAGCATTAACTGAAATGAATACAAATTCTCTTTTAGAAATGATATATTGAATGTTTCCATATAAAGAGTATTTTGCATCAAATATATCTTCAAATAATACTTGTTATTTTGACCACCACAACTCACATCACATCTAAAACATACAGTAAGTTAATTAAAATATGGAATTTTTAAATTATGTTTCCAATGCCTTACACTTTTAAAAACTCTTTGGTTACTTTTTTAAAATAAAGGTGACAACATTGACAGAAAAAAATAATGGAAAAATAATAAGGAAGGCCAAATGGCTTTTGGGGGCAATGTTTCAAATATCAGGTTAAGGAATTTTGTCTGAATTTAACAGGAAGTGGGGGAGCTTTCCTCAAAGGCTTTTCAACAAAGTTTTGCATAAAATATGTGCTTACATTTGAGAGAATCAGAAAAATTCATGACACCAACACTTCACTTAAAATCCATAAGAACATTAGTCGGCTCTACAGAAATCATGGCACAGCTTAGTCGTTGGGAACACGGATGTGGAACCAGGCCATCTGAGTTCAGGTCCCAGCAAACCCACTTGCTGGCTAGATAAGGGAAGTCACTAAATGACTCAGTGCCTCTGTAGTTTCCCCATCTTTAAGATGGAATAATAATAAAACCTGTCTCATGAGATTATTGGGAGAATTAACTGAGATAATACATGTAAAACACTTAGCAGTGACTAGCACATAATAAATACATGTAAATGTTAGTAATTAATATCACTGTAGGGACATGAAATCTGAAAACTATTTTTACACCAAATAGAAGGTTAAAATCAGAGGAAATGAAGATTTTTATCGTAGGAGGTTCACTGTTACTTTTCCCCCAAATGTTCATTTCTCACTTCCTGTCCCTTGAAAGTCTGTCTCTTCCATGAGCCAGGAAAACTTGAGTGAATAAAAATTGGAATGGAAGGTTTTACTTAATGAAATTCCAAATAAAAATTACTTACAAGCTTTCAGAAGGAGAAACATGGTGGGAAAGCAAAAAGAAATCAACACAAAAATCAAAATGGAAGAGCTGCCCAGGCGACAGAAATGTTCTGCATATAAGAGAAATCCATCAAAGTCCACCTCCCTTCCCCTGAACCCTCCCTACGTTTGCTCTCAGGGCCGGCATCCATGCGAAGAGCATCCATCTGGAAGTGTATACTTCACAACCCGGTGCCGAGACCAGATGGCCCGGCATGGAGACTTCATTTCTGAGTGCAAATGATTTTGTAAATCAGAAGATGAAGCCTTCTGAGTAAGCACGGCTTCCTAAGAGGATTCCACAGACCCAAGTCTCTGACCCACCCACAGGTCAAAAAAAGTCTCCAGAAAGCCACTGCCTCACGGCACCCCGTGCACATATGGTCTCCCTCGCAGAACAAACTAGAAAAGCATTAGAGATGACAACTCCAGATTAAGAAAGAGAAACAGGCAGGGAATGAGGAGCACATATAGAAATGGTGATGGTCTCATAACTGACTCCACACTGCAAAGCTCTGGGTGAAGGAAGTCTTCACTGAGAAAACATTTAGTGGGTGCTCATTCACGTGGCACACAGGTTATGCTACGTAGCATGCAGAGGTGAACAGACAATGCCTGCTTTCATCGCACGTACATTCTAGATGAAGGAGGAAACATTCCCAAGCCACATAAATAAATAGATAATAAAATATCATGTGGAGAGATGTCTGAAGATTACGGGGAAATGCAAAATAATACAGCCACTTTGGAAAAGAGTCCGATGGTTTCTTACAGAACTAAATATACTCTATACAATCCAGCACTTGTGCTCCTTGATATTTACCCAAAGGAAATGGAAATTTATGTCTACACAAAAATGTTCACATGGTTTTAGCAGCTTTATTCATAATTGCCAAAATTTTGAAGCAACCAAAATGTTCTTGAGTAGGTGAATGGGTAAATAAGCTGTGGTACATCCAGACAGTGGACTATTATTCAGCACTGAAAAGAAATTAGTTATCAAGCCATGAAAAGACACGGGGGGACCTTAAATGCATAGTACTAAGTGAAAGACAACAATTTGAAAAGGCTACGTACTGTATGATTTCAACTATATGAAATTCTAGAAAAGGTGGAACTATGAAAATAGTAAAAAAAAAAAAAAATCAGTAGTTGCCAGGGTTTGGAGAGGAAGGAGGAATGACTAGATGAAGCACAGAGGGTTTTTAGGGTGTGAAAATACTCCATACGCTATCCAATGATGGATACATGTCATTAGACATTGGCCCAAACCCATAGAAGGTACAACACCAAGAGTGACCCCCTAATGAAAACTATGGATTTGGGGTGATTATAAAGATTCATTGTAGGCTTATCAATCATAATAAATGTACCACTCTGGTGAGGGATATTGATAATGAGGGAGGTGGTGCCTATGTGCAGCAGGGACTATATGGGAAATCTCTGTACCTTCCTTTTAATTTTTTTGTGAACATAAAACTGCTGTAGGAAAGAATTTGTCTTTAAAAAAAAAGATTAAGGGGAGATATAAATGTGGGAATCATAAGTGCATCCTCAGTAGTCAGTGTTTAAAACTGAGACCACCTGGTGGGTTAATAAAGACATAGCAAAGAAAGGAAGGCAGTCAGAAAAATGTGCATCTCAAAGATGAGCAAGAAATTTTCAAGAAGGACGGGATCTTCTATTCTTTATGTCTGAGCCAAGGTGCCTGGCCAGGCACATGGCAGCCCTCAATCCATGTTTACTAGATAAATTAGTTTACTAATTTCATAAACCAAATACAAATCATAAACTTCCTCAAGATCCCCCTGCCCACCAAACACTGAAAAACTTTGAATACGGTTTTAATTAGTGGTAGCTAGAACACATTTTGGGCATCCCAAATCTATAGCCCTGCCTCCCCATAAAAGTGCAAAAGTTTAGACTTCCAAAAGTTTCGAGATCCAAATCAGGACACCTCCTCTCTACTTTAGTGGTGTGTTCACTATATTCTGTGCCTTGAGTTTTCTTAAATAATTGTAATAATCCAATTAATTGATTATTTACTAGATACCATGCACTCTGAGATGCACTTTACAAGGATTTTTTTCATTTCATCTCTCCCCCAAACACAAGTTTGATATTACTTTTATCCACATTTTACAGATAAGACTATTGAAATAGAGAGAGAAGAGATAATTGATACAAGATCAAAAAGCTAGTAAGAAATGTAGCTGCCGTTCCAACCCAGGGAGTCAGTTTCCAGAAATACTACTAAAAGCACTACTTAAAAACAACCTCAGTCAAGAAGGCATCTGAGAGAACCTAGCACCTCAAAAATAAATAAAAATGTGGCCTCAATCTATCAACTCTTCAAAAAGCTTTGCCCTGAATATAATGGATGTGGGTCAATAAGCAGAATACAAATGAGTGTATTTAATAACTAGCTATAAATCCTCTCTACACCTTGAACTAAAATGATACTGTGTAGACATTAGAAACTTACTCTGCTAAGAAGGAAAAGGTCTTAATTTCTACAGCTGTTTTTAAAAAATTAAAGGGAACAGTAGCAGATTCAAAGACAACATCAGTACTCGAGGTGCCTCGGGCAGCCAGGTAAACACAAGCCCGGGAGCCAAGGCAAAGCCAGTGCTCGAGGCACTGGCCTTATGCCTCCATTGTTGGAGCCGTCTGTAAGCCCAGCACACACCTGCCGAAGGACGGCCGTGTCTCTAGCAGGCAGGTATAGATCCAAGAAGAGAGAAACTGGGTCTACACACTGCACCACCTCCGGTTGCCCCGAAGCTTCCAAAGCGAATGCCTGCAGATGGGAACTGAACCAGCGTATTCAGGAAGCCAGATCAGTGTGAGATAAACTGTAAAAATCTCTTTCTGTGTCTTGACCAGCTGTGACAGGAGAAACCAGCGTAGGCAATGTTTTCTTAACAACAGGACCAGCCACCCCAGGAACACATCTCAGGAAAATGTTCCATTTGAACCAGTATGTTCTGTCTTATTTAAAAGATGTCTCCAGCAAATCCCTTTACTTTCTTTTTTTTTCCCCCCTCAGGTAAATGATAAAACCCAGGGGACCTGTGTGGGCAAAGGCTACCTGTAACCGCTAAGCCTGCCTCCTTTTAACTGCTAAATATAATAAGATTGAGCACTTCAGAGTATACAACACACTTACATTAGGATGATGAATCCTCCCAATAACCCTGTGGATTATTTCTAGTCTCTCTTTATAGGTAAAGATACTGAGGGCTGAGATCACGTAGTTTGGGGCCAGAATGTGGATCAAAGCTTCCACCTGCAAAGAGGAAACCCTCTACCTTATGGATAACCCTGGTCACATCAAACACAAATGATCACAATTTAAAAATGAGAACCAGGTTTTGTCACTGTAGGAAAATCAGCGGCTTAAATCGTTCTCCTCTCGACAAGGGGAGAGAGACCATATGGGAACCTCAGAGAAGCAAGTTTCGAAGGTGAGAGACAAGAAAGATCAGAGATAAAACTTGACAAACCTACAAGGAACCAGGGCAGAGAAAGAGACAAATTGGGAGCTAAGAAAAACTGGAACGAATCTTCTCAACATGAATTTGATTTGGCATGGGGGGCTCTGACCCTTTCAGATTCAATCTCTTAAGGTTCTCTTTGTATTTTTCCATTTTACTGCCTGCTCACTACTCCCCATCTGAGTGAGTCCCTGGTGCTTGATTTTAGTGATTTACCTAAAACTGGCAATGAAAGGTGTTTATGTGCCATGTCGTTTGGAATATAAGGAACAGTTGATTATTAGAATTACTAGTGAAGAGAGTCCTGATTGCTGGAGCAGTAAGCCGAGGAGTCCCTGTAGAGAGGTGCCATTTGCAACCACCCAGGCCAGTGGAAAACAATTGGAGGAGGGAGGGGGATTGCCATGAACCTCTTGAGAAAAATAGCACTGGCTTTGAGTTGTCAGTGAAAAATCAGGAGTGATTTTACTGCAATAAAACAACTCAGAATTGGAATAAACCTGTACAAATTCAAAGTTGCATCCATGAAATAGATTCAGACCATACTGCATTTACTCTCCCACACAGAGTGCTAATGAATACACAACTGGACTTCCATGGTTTAAAATTCTATCAGGACGTTGAAAATGGTAGCATAACACCTACTGAATCTCAGAGGAACCTCTGGGGTGAGGCCGGGTGAGGGGGCTGCCTTGATTAATTCTTTAGTAAGTGTGGAATTCTACCAGCAGTCATGCTGAGAATGAAACAGTAAATTTGTGTTCATAGAAAAATGTGGCAAAGTTAGCACTGGGTAGATAAAATTAGGAACTTTGTTTTTTTAAGTTATAAGAAGTTTCTTTTTTTTTTTCATTTTAATTCCAGTATAGTTCACATATAGTGTTATATTAGTTTCAGGTGTATAATATAGTGATTCCACAATTTAGAGACTTTTTAAAAAGTTGGATATATATGTCTGAATATTATCATCAGAGGGTAAATCCTGGATGCCAATAAAATTTTAAATTTTTAAAAAATCATAAGGCGATATTTGAGCTGACATTTCTATTGTTTTCCCCCCAAAATATCTTATTTGAAAACAAGCTGTGGCAACAAAAGAATACTCATAAACACGTACAGTACTGTCCTGAAAATGTAAGGTTCCTAATATTTTTGAAAATTTCTCATCAGAAAATAACAAACCCCTAGGGAAATGAAGCAGCCAGGACTCCCTCACTTAACCATCCATAGGCGCAGCTCCAATATTTTGCCCAAATCCCACCTACGCTATTGCTGCCTTCCCTTGATGACCTCTAACCCTGACCTTGGCACCCATCTCGGCAAAGGGCTAGCAAAATAACATATACGTGGCTTGGTGCTTGAAAAATGTGTTGACTAGTACATCAAATTGTCTTTTTTTTCCTTTAACCACAAGAAAATAAAATTAAGATTCTAGAAGAACTAGAAGCCTTTGGATTGCTCAGCCGTTGAAATATGTTTTTTTTTTTAAAGATTTTATTTATTTATTTGAGACAGAGAGAATGAGATACAGAGAGCATGAGAGGGAGGAGGGTCAGAGGGAGAAGCAGACTCCCTGCCGAGCAGGGAGCCCGATGCGGGACTCGATCCCGGGACTCCAGGATCATGACCTGAGCCGAAGGCAGTCGCTTAACCAACTGAGCCACCCAGGCGCCCTGAAATATGTTTTTTTAACCCAGATCTGCATGTCAGCATGACGTTCTGATCTATGATCTGATTATAGATGTTTGGAGAAACTAAACTATGTTATGACTCCTTTTGCCGTTATTGTTTACTTGTTCCCTATTAAACTAGCTGTCTAATTTATCATGATGATTATTGAGATCAGCATGATTGTTAATGGTTTCAAAGCTTCAAGTGTGTAAGGATCACAGTGCATGTACTTTTTAAGCATTTATTGAGCTGCGTTCCCTGCACAGAAGGCCAGGTCGAACAAATACTATTGCACAGCAGATTACAGTGTGCAAAACCCTTCCATTCTCTTCTTTGGCCCTCATGGCAACCCTGCAAGATAGGTAGGGCAAGTATCGCCAATGGCATTTTACAGGAGAGGAAAGTAAAAGGAGATTCAGTGACTTGTCCAACGTCACAGAGCCTATAAATATCAGAATGAGAATCCAAATCTAAGTCATCAAGGCATTTTCCCTTTTGTCTCCGGAAGTTTCATTGTTAAATAAATTTTTAGGATTCCTGTGATTGAATCCTAAGAATTTTAGGAATTTAAGATTTTAGTGTTTTCGCATTGAAATGTTTTATATTTTACAGCAATGTTATCTCTTACTGATGGTTCACTTAGTACTTCCTAGGCCTTTTGTGTAGCTGTTTGACGACCTTGTTTGATCACTTTCCCTGAGCTGTCAAACACCCTGCAGACCTATTCCTTGCCATGTGCATGCATGAATGGATGAATAGATTATGTTTACCAAAGAAGTTAAATAATGAAACTTTACATACAAAGAAGGTCAAAGATAACCAAACCAAATCATCCTGCACTGTTTTGCAAACTGTCAATTCTGGTAATTTTAACAGTTTTCCAATGTAAATGTACAACATACACGTCATGATGAACAGGAGTTATACTCAGCAGTCTCAGCTCACTTTACAAACTGGTTTGCTTGCATTCCTCCAAATGAGAGCTACATGAAAGTTGTCAGTCTAGGGGTGGAGTTAGCCTCCAAAAGAAGGACAAGGAGAAGGAGAATGACATAAAGGAATATATGAAGGTGGAGACAATATTAACTTTCCAAGTTCTGGTTTTCTTTTAGTGTCCTAGAACTCAAAGGTGATGGTTGTTAGTTCACCGTGGGGTACACAGTATGCAATCTCTTCTTTGTATGAGCCTCTTAAAGCCTCAAGAAATGCAGAATGCCTCCAGTGGGCTTTGGTTTTGAATTTCTGAGTTCAGCAATAATTTGTTATAAGTTTAAGAATTATGTTTTCAAATATTTTAACTGTAATCATCCCAGGTAATATTTTCCACATTCTAGGACAAACATTTTTTATTTTAACATACCTACCAATTATTTGACACTTTTCTGATTTTCCCTTTCCATCCTCCAATTAGTAGAGTTTGACTATATCAGACATATAACATTTCCAAAAGCATTGAATATATTTTACATGCAGGTGCTTACCATAAAACCACAGTATTTTTCTTTATGTTTTGGGGGGATTTTTTTTGTGTTTTTTTGTTTTGTTTTTTGGGTTTTACTTTGACTTAGAAGAGGCTAACTTGTTGAATCAGCTCCTGGATCCCCTGAAAATAAAATTAACATGACACTTTACCAGGACAATGGATCATTAAAATGTTCTCCCATGAAGACAAACTGAAGAGTGCTTGTATTAAATGAATAGCAAATTATGTGAAATGCCTACATTACCCAAAAGTTGAGTTGAATTTTCGCCTCCATGGCTCAGAAGGTGAGTGGCGATAGTTCTGACAACTCGGGCAGCTGAGCAGAGAGCAGATTACCAACCAGAAGAGGAGTTGCCCCATCAACACACATGCATAGGCTTGATGGCATGAGGCCAGCAAATAAACTGGGAGGACTGGCTGGCACCTGAGGGTACTTGACGTCATCTCTTCCTGAACTCACATAATAATTCACCTGCACTCTCTTAATAGCACTTTGGCTTTCTACCTCCTATTCAAGTGACTCACAGACACATTTCAGGTCTCCTACTGGATTAGAAGAGCCTTGAATGCAGTACCCATGACTGGTTCATATCTCTGTTCCCCACCACCAAGCCCAATGTCTTGCTCCCAATTTGTGATAATTAAATATTTGCTGGCCAACCGAAACCACACATAAAGAGCTTGGATTTTCTCTTCCAGGGCCTCTCCTTGTGCTCATTTTTATCAGTGGAAAGTGGGAAGAATGAAGAGTCTCTGTAGTACTACACCACTTGCAAGAACCCTATGAATGAAAGATGTAATACCTTTAGATAAAGGTAAGCTGTGTCCAAGTTTGTTCACTCTGAACTCTCCCCTTTCCCTTATGAGGAGAGAATGAGGACAAGAAGGTCTCTTCTTCTCAAGATCTAGGTTACTTCCTGACATCAAGAGAGCCAAGAGTCTTGAGTGAATAAGAGGGTGTATATACATTTCCCAGAAGACCTAAACGATTAACAGACAGTGACTTAGGTAATATTAAGTGCAGAGCTTCTTTCATTTCTATTATGAATCTACCAAAAATAGAGTTTCATATTTTATCTGTTTTGTTTCCTCATAATCATAGACACAAAGGGTGAAATTCTGGTCTTTAATGCATGCTCACAGTTGCTATTAAATTCATCGGGAGCTGTGCTCATGCATTCAACAACTAAATTTGCTGCCATGGAATATTTCTTGACTTGATGCTACATTTGTACATGTCTTAAATATTGCTCAAGGAGGACAAACATTTCCAATACAAAAAATATCAAGAAAGAGAAATGAAAAACGTAAATCCCTGATCAAGTATTTTAAAAACAAATGTACAACTCAGTCATAGACTAAGCTGAACATGCCTTTTGTTTTGCATTGTCCTTATGCACTATGTAATGTTTCTTAAATAATGCTGTTAATAACACAGGACTTGCAGAGTCTTCTGCCAAAACTCACTTTAGGTTAGAAATAACAAACACCTCTCCCACCATACTCATACTTGACAGATATTGCTTATTAGTCTTTTCTGCTGAACCTTAGAATCCTTCTGTTAAACTATAAACATTTATTTTGTTGGTTAAGATAAAACCTACTTGCCACCTTTGCTCTAGACCAGGGTCTTAGCCTTTTGAATCAGAAACACGTGAAAATTCAAGAAAAAAAATCTACCTACCCAGAAAAATTCACATATGGTAAAAAACTATTTTTATACTATTGTTTTAGTTTGGGTACTCCTGAAGCTTATCTATTAATTTTCATGAGGTCTATCAACTCTGCTCTAGACCATGTATTTTCTAAGAACATTCAAGAAATAATGGAAAGTCTTCATCATGAAAACAAATACTTGATTTCTCATTTTTTCCTTAAATTCCCTCTTTCCTTCCTTCCCCCCATTATATATATCTATATATATATATCTAAGATTTATAGCAGTTTCTTTTTCTCCAAGTGGTGACCAGCCAAAGAATGAGTCAAACTCTCCACAAGTAGGTAGGAGTATCTTAGCATTGATATTCTCTGAGGCACCTCCTACAGAGACTCATCAAGGGTGGAGAAAATTATGTGGGTGGACAACACAGCAGTCTGTGATATGAGAATGGCAATTGCAGATGAACAGGTAAATGTCTTTCGTTGATATCAAAGATCATATTTTTAACTGTTGTTTAAATTGCTTTTTAACTTTCTTTAAAAATGCAAAGGAAATGTTATGCTGGATTCAATTTATCATTCAAAAGTATCACAAATGCTGTGAGAAAATTCAACTGTCTCCATGTTGAGACTTTGATAAGACCTCAAACCATATCCTTGATACAGAGGTGCTAATTAATCCATTGGTATTTTATAGGCTAACAAGCAAGCTTAGGATGTATAGAAAGCAGACATAACAGTGTTAAACTATTATGGTGTCATTAGAATGTAAACTCTGCCCAAGTGGCTCAATCAAATGGCAGTGCTTTCCCTCATTACTAGTTTCTTAACCATAGTGCTCTATTAATTTCCTCTCTATTAAATTTCACGTGTCATGCAGTACTAAGTTTTTAGGTTCATATTAAAAACTTTGACACTGTTGAGGTGCTTGGGTGACTCAGTCAGTTAAGTGTAGGACTCTTGATTTCGGCTCAGATCGTGATCTCAGGGTCCTGAGATTGAGCCCTGCGTAGGGCGCAGCACTCAGCACAGAGTCTGTGCTTGTCCCTCTCCCTTCCCCTCCACCCCTACCCCCACTCACCTGCGAGAGCTCTTTCTCTCTCTCAAATAAATAAATAAATAAAATCTTAAAACAAACCAAACCTTGAACTGTTGTTCCTGTGGCATCCTAGAAAATATTTAGCCCTAAATTGTATATTCTATGTTCCTTTCTTCTTTTACTGTTTTTCCTTCTCCCTCCTTATTCCCATTCTTTTGTGTAAACTCTCATTCTGTTATATGGAGATTCTCTCTTTTGATTCATATGGTCTTCTACCAAAGCAATACAAATGACAATGCAGCAGGACAAAATTACCATAATTACTGAGATTGTCCCCCAACCTCCAGTCAGTCTCTTATAGTCTCCTCTACCCCCTTGAAATTGCCTCCATTGCCTCACTGGGCATCTCTGAGCATTCAAAATACTCTGATATGTTGAAAGAACTCAGTCTCCCCCTGGAAAGGACTGAACAATTCCAGCATCCCAACTTTATTCAATAAGCATTAAGCAAAGCCTACGTTTGTCAGAGAAATGTTGACAAAGAGCTGCTGAGAGTTTTTAAAAGGCAAGTTCCTCTCTTTTTGTTTGCCTGTAGGAATATTGTGAATCATGATATAGATCTCAGTAGGTTTATGAGACTTCAAGAAAGCAGAGAGGGATGTATAGGGAGGCAAACTGTTTCCACAAGAGCCAAGGCTAAGTGGGTCTCATTTCCAACTTGACACCTACAACTGGGGCTCAAAGCCAAGGCCATGACTCTGCAGAGAGTAAGGAATGGGGTTAGAGGGCCAGGAGAACCATGTGCTACCTTTCTGAAAAGGCTACTGTTCTGCTCTTCTTTTCCCCTTTAAGGGAATCTCTTTCTACCTTCACATCTGAGTCACTTAGGAAAAATATAAATCAAAGGAGACACTTCAGTAAAAAGTACCTCTACAGGGATGTAAGAACTTCACCCATAACTGGTTTCCCACATGACACTTTCGTGGCAGGGGCAGAAGATGATCCCATATCCATGCAGTGTCTTATGTGTGGGAGTACACATCTGACAAAGCAGATTCTGGACAGATACACCCAGTCCCATTTTCTGGAGAGAATAATACCTAGAATGGGGAAAGAGCACGCTCTTTACAGGGAGAAAAACATGCAGCATGGAGTTAAATGTGGAGAAATAAAATTCTGTGAAAACCAACCCTTTTACCCATTGAATCACTTGGCACTTGTTTTCAAAGGGAAAAGATAGAGCTGAGAACGTAAGAGTCAGTTGAGTTTATAAATAGATTTTGGAACTCAGAGCAATAACAGTAGTTTTGAAAGCCATGGTGTTTTTGATTTGTAAGTATCAATCTTTTTTAAATAATAAGGTGTTTGAGTACCCAAAGCTTGACTTTAAACATAAAGATCCAAAATCCTGAAGGACCCATAAACAGAGGTTGAAAAAATAGTTGCCCCCTCAGTTTTTCCAGAAGGAAAAAGATTTCTGGGCTAGTGAGAAGAACATTCAAGAGAGGAAAGAAATTGGGGCACCTGGGTGGCTCAGTCGGTTAAGCATCTGCCTTCGGCTCAGATCATGATCTCAGGGTCCTGGAATGGAGCCTTGCTTTGGTCTCCCTGCTCAGTGGGGAACATGCTTCTCCCTCTGCCTCTGCCCCTCCCCCCACTCATGCTCTCTGTTTCTGTCTGTCTCTGTCTCTGTCTCTCTCTCTCAAATAAATAAATAAAATCTTTAAAAAAAAGAGAGAGAGGAAATAAATGAACTGAACTAACTCTTAATGGTTCTCTGAGAAAGAGGGCCCTGCCCCTCAGCCCCTGAAAAGAGCTGAGCCAAGGGTATGGAAATAGCAGGAAAGCCAGATAAGTTTGGTGTATCCCAGAACAGGGAAGTTACATGCCTCCCTTTCCAAAGTACAGCCTAGAGAGACTTCAGACTTCATGAATGAGGTTCCCTCCGACATGGCACCAGAACAGTAAGATGGCTTCTGCTGACTAAACCATCTAGACAAAGGAGCCTACAAGCAGTGTAGCAAAGTCATGGGCACCCTACAGTGTTTTAAGTAAGACAATTTCCAAGCCCTTGAAGAGGAACTACATAAGGTTGGGAGTGGGTCTTGCAGTTTGAAAGAGGAAACTTCAGAGCACTTGGATCTGGGATCCAGGAACTGTGGACATCAGGAGCAAATGCCAAAACCAACAACGCATACCGTGTGGCATTGGCCACGGTCGATGAGAGCACTCAAGGAGCAGACCCACCCACTTCACTAATGCTATATGTTGTGATCCTATTCTAAACTTCCTGGAACTTAAAATGCAATTCAATAAGGAGAAGCAAGGAAAACCTGAGCTTGACTAGTGTATAACCAAATTAGTCATTACTTTGACCAAGTTTACCAGGATGTGAACAAATTTAGTTTTCTGTTATCTGATAGAAATGGCATCTCATGCAAAAAACAGATTTTATTTTAAAAAATTAAGTAACAAACTTGAACTTGAATTTTCTAAGTCTTTCTCTGTGAAATTATGTGATTTCTAATCCCAATTATATTTCAATCCAGGGTTTACATTCAGATTATTTTTTTTTCTTTTGTGTATTTCCACTCTTGTAATCATCCTTGCAATCTCTTGGTTTGCTTTCTGAATATTCTCCTGAACATATCCATTGTGTGGAGATTTCACTCATTAAATTTTATGATATTGTTCCAAACTAAAAGAGCTATCCAATGCTTTGCAATTTTGGTTTAGAATTTTTTGAGTAAAGATGCCAGAAGATAGCTGAACAAATATGCCTTGTAGATATGCAAAAAAAGAGGGGCAGGAAAACAGCTGGCCTACCCTTCCCCAGCAAGCTTAAGGAGAGGAACAACCATGGTTCTTTTGTTCCCTAAATCTTGCTGCAATGCTTAGCACAATAAAACTGCACGTTATAGGTGCTCAATTAATAGTTACGTGCTGCATTAGATTGAAAGAAAGAATTTAAGTAAATTGGCATAAATATGGCTTGTTTTCACTGTTGTTTATACATTGGCATACAATAGTACTTGCAAATAATTTACCTTGCCAAGCTCACTAAATGAGTAAAAGGGTAAATGGCTAAGTGCAGATAGGTGGGGAGGTAAGTGTAAATAAATACTAATCACAAGTGTACTGTTTTGGAAGAGCTTTGCTTGACTTCTATAGTCTAACTATAGGATTGGTTCCTTAAAATTCTTTCCATCCCTCATCCCTCTTGCTGAGTCTCCTGAGATGTTGTTAACCCTCAGGCTCGGTTGTTGTAGTGAGTAAAAAGAGCACAGCCTTTGGAGGCCCCATATTCAAGGCCTGCTCCGCTAATAGTATGACCTCCAGAAAGTTACTCAATCTCTTTAAGCTTTGTATTCTTGATCTATAAAATCGGAATAATATTACTACTCTCATTAGGTTGCTGTAGATACTGAATTTGATGTAAAAAGTTTAAATGCTTAACACTTTCCTTGGTAAAGTGCATGGCAGGGCAGACATTCAGTAGCCGGTAGCTCTTGATGATATCATTACGTAAAAATGCCATGATCGGATGCTATTCTGTAAATATCATGGGGATGAAAATTTTACTTGTCTGCTCTCTCTTGAATATTTGATGTGAAGCAAAACCCTTTTTCTCCTAAGTGATATATTATAGCACATGTGTCTACATGCAATATGTTGTGACTAAAAGTGATGGATTTGTATTCCAAAGAGTTATCTAGGCATCCCCGAAGGTATTCAGAAATCATCATTTATCATATTGTCATCAAGCAGAGTCATTTGTTCAGCACACCTCTGTCCATCTCCGTGTGCCAAACTGAGCACTGTGAGTGAACAGATGGGATCCCCATCCTCCAGTGGCTTCAAATGGAAACTTCCCGACGCCATACTACCTTACACAGAAACAACTGAACAAACACCGAATGAATAAACAAATTTGAAAACTAAATAAATATAAAGCATGTTAGCAACACGTAAGCGTAGGGCTCAGCCATGGGAGGGTATCTTCTAAATAGGTCAACATGTAGGAGATAAAACATCTTAACATTCCCCCTGCTGGTTTAGAAAATATACAAGAAACAAAGCACGTGTGATCTGACTCTACTGAACTGCCTTTAATCCCCATTCAGTTCCAAATACAGTATGGACATCCAGGAAACACAGAAAGAAATATTAAGGAGTCAGGCATACTGCTGTATCACTGATCATTTAGGAATGCACATTCATTTTTGTATCTCTTTTCTGGGAGAGTGGTGAAAACTACATAAAGCATTGTATCAATATGAAGCATTATTATTTTTATTATTTCATGAAATTCAGCAATCTCTATGCACATGCCGGGGCTACAAATGTTTTTACAATACAAAACCAGCCACAGATACTATTACTGCCAGCTTCTTTGCATACGTATCTCTGAGGGTGGCCTCATTTCTTAAATGTAGCAGCTACATCATGGCAAAGAAACTATAGGAAAAGTGAAACTCATTCAGTCTTCCAGATGCTCTTGTTAACATGACACCGAACAATGGAATGATTGATTGATTGACTGAACCTCCCCTTTGTATTTGAATTTTTGTGCATTGTGTCTCACAGATTTAAATTTATTTTTTTTAAGGTTTTATTTATTTATTTGACAGAGAGAGAGTGAGCACATTCCGGGGGAGCGGCAGGCAGAGGGAGAGGGAGAAAGAGGCTTCCCACTGAGCAAGGAGCCTGATGCAGGACTCGATCCCAGGACGGTGGGAACATGGCCTGAGCCTAAGGCAGACACTCAGTGACAGCCACTCAGGCGCCCCTCACAGATTTAAATTTAATCCAACAGTTGTACCATCAGCATTTCTGTGAATTTGAGGTTGTCCATATATATTGAAATAGTAGCACACTTCTCTGTCACAATTTGGTTAGATGCTTCTTGAGAGCATAAAGATCACGATTGAATGAAAAGCTGTTTTTCTTATTTTCTGAGTAAACTGGGATGTCTTTTTGGGTTAATATCTTTACCACTGATCAGGCAACTCAAACAAGAAACTGATTCATCCTTGACACCTCTTTTTGCCACACTTCCTTGAGTGCTTTTGGGTCCCATCCCCATTTTAATTGTCCTACTTTAAAATCTCAGGATCTTTACCTTGGATTCTATAATTTTAAAAGGCAGGTCATTGGGACGTTTAAAAGTACAGCCTCTGCAGTCAGACCAGTGTGTTCAAACCTGATCCCACCACTGACTTGCTATGTAACCTGCACAGCTTCCTCATCTATAAAATGGGGTTCGTAATGGGACCTACCCCTTGCCATTGTCTTGAGTAGTTAACATGTAGAAAACACTCAGAACGTACCCAGCACAAGTACATTTAATACCATGCAAGTGTTAGCCATCCGTTCCTCCTCTTTTGTTGCCATCCTCCTCCCGAATGCAATTATCTTTCCAAAATAAATGCCATCATGCTCTTCAGCTCAGAAACCTGTGAAGGCTCTTCCCTGTGAACAACGCCATTCAAAGCTTTCACCTCCTTGTCCCAGAGTGAGAGTCCAGCCTTCTCCTGGTACACGCCCTGTTGCTTCAGCCACATCCGACTTTGCCATATTTTACACACCTGTGTACTTCTGGTCTCCTAGCTTTGCTCACATCATTCTCTTTGATTAAAACACCCTTTCTTATAGTCAACCCAGTCATAGTCTATGCTTCTTTCAAGGCCCCGTTCAAATGGCAAGTTCTTACGGAAATCTCCCCTGAAACAATATAAGCAGAAGGAGTCATTCCTACGTGTGTGTCCCTCCACATGTCTGACACCAGCATATGACTCATCACATTATCAGATATTACCATGACTTGCTTATGAAACTGTTTTCTTTCTTTTTTTTTTTTAGGAGGAGAGGGGCAGAGGGAGAGGGAGAGAGAGAATCTTAAGCAGGCTCCATGCTCAGCGCAGAGCCCTATGTGAGGCTCGATCTCATGACCCTGAGATCATGACCTGAGCCAAAATCAAGAGTTGGATGCTTAACTGACTGAGCCACCCAGGCGCCCCTATGAAACTGTTTTCACCCTGAGGTTTGTGTTCCTTGAAGAGAAGGATCATGTCTTAACGATCTTTATATATGGACAGTCTAGCGTGCTGCCTACAAATTCTAGGAGCCAAATAAATAAGTGGGCATCTGTTAAATGAATAATAACCCTGTATCAGAAATTCCCTTCTCTCTTTCACAACATTCCAAGTGGATCCTAATTCCTTCAAAAACCTTCCCATCAAAAACCAAAAAACCCAAAAAACTTCCAATCTGCCTCAACTCAAATGATATCCCCCACTCTGAACCCTCCTACTATCCATTCGATCTGCCATTCATCTGCCATTTATAATATATTGCATTGTGATTTTGGTTTCTTTTTTTCATGTATCTATAACTCAGATGTCAGTTAGAGCCTTTCTACCCATTAAGATCTATCTTGGTGTGTCTCAAACCCCTTTCCTGACAGTCCTTAACACACCACAAGATTCTGATGAATTGCTGGGGGGTGGCTTTTATGCTTATATTCATCTTTGGCTCTGAACCCTTTCTTCTGTGCAATAAATCTAGTGTGTGGATCATCTTCCTCTCCTATCCTTGCTGTTCCTATTCTGCCCTTGGTCAATCCAGATGTGGAAATCAGCTCCTTTCCCTGATGTCTGCAAAATAAAACCAACCAATGATAGGCAAATAAACCCCATTCATATAAGATTTTATATAAATAATAGACTTAATCAAAAGTTTGAACAGAGGAAATGTTATCACAAATACAGAAATATAAATATCTAGTCAGTTGCTGTTTTGCACCTTATTCTTTCAGAAATGTGTGTGTGTGTGTGTGTGTGTGCACGCGCGCATGGCACAGGGATGTCATGGTCCCAGGATCCCGGGATCGAGCCCCGCGTCGCACTCCCTGCTCAGCAGGAAGGCTGCTTCTCCCTCTCCCACTCCCCCTGCTTGTGTTCCTGCTCTCGCTCTCTCTCTGTCAAATAAATAAATAAAATCTTTAAAAAAATAAAAAAATAAAGTATGAAGCCCCTTAAGCTATATAACACATGGATACTGAAGAATTGAAGAATTGAAAGAAGTGAAGAACTGAAACAATTTTCTGAGCAGTTATTAGAGGACTTTTATCTGCTGTATCCAGTAGAGAAGAGGAGAAAATAATGGGAATGTATGCAATCAGTGCACTTGCATTGATAGAGGTCATTCACTGGGGCACTTAGCAGGACTCAGTTCTATGGGCATCTTCTGACTCCCTTCTGCACACAAAAATTTAAGTACTGTATGTCTAGTTACCCTTATCCAGTAAGGGTAGATCGGGGCCTATCTATGTAAGTGCCAGCAACTAGTAAATGTATCTGCATAGCAATCCCTGTGACATTTGCTTAACTCACTAGCACAAAGGCATAAACAACTTGCTGCAGGTCTGTTTGTAATGGCAGCATAATGAGGTCTCCAGAGTCCTGAGCTGAAAATAACTTGAGATTTCTCTGTGAGAATATACTTTAGTTGCTGTGAATTGGTTTTGCTTTATGCAATGCTCAGAATGAGAAGAAAAAATCATTTTATAGCGATTTTTTTTTTCCAAATGGGAATACAGTCTTGGCTATTTTTAGATCATTGTTCTAAATCCTAAAGACTGTTTTATTATGTCTTTTTCAAATACAACTAGGCATATGTTGCAAGTTATTTGTTAAGTCCTTTCTAAAAAAAAAAAAAGCAATAAGCATATAATCTCCAGAGAACAATTTACTTTCAGATTGAAACCACCCAGCTCAGTGAAGTAGAAGTTTGTTTCCTTTTAGATCATGTTCCTCTGCTTTATGAAGTAGAGATCAATGCAGAGACTAGAGAGGAAATCACAATTCAAACCCAGACCACTATTTGCATATTAAAAGAGGGAACAAGATATAGACAGAAACAAGGAAGAAATTTTCCTTGAAAGAATCCAGCAGATCTTCTGTAACTCCTGGATGTTTATCTCTGCCCATGGCCACTCAGGCCTTCTTTGGGTTTATAACCAGTCACCTACAAGGGATAACTCAAAAGAACAAGCACCAAGCTAAATTTAGTAAAACATATTTACTGACAGTTACTAACTTATGCATACTCATTCTCATCGCCAAAAGGAATACTTAAGTTTTATTACAAATGTTAATAATTGCTTTAAAGTATGTAGCCCCTTCAGGCTATCTATTACATAGATAGGAAGTGAAGAATTAAAACAATTTTCTGAGCAACCCACTCATTAAAACACTTTTATCTGCTATGTCCTGCAGATAGAAGGAGAAAAAAATGAGGGAAAAAATGTTATCTTGCTGTTCCCTCTGCTTGGAATCTTCTTCTCCCCCCCCCCCCCCCCCCCCCGCAGAAATATGCATGACTTCCTTCCTCCTATCATTTAAATCTTTCCTCAGATGTTACCTTCCCAGTGAGGCCTTCCCAAAATAGGGGAAAATTGTAAACCTCCCTCCGCCTCCAGGTCTATCAGTTTTCCATGATCTGTTTTTCTCCATAGCTAAGCATCTTCTAATAAGCTATGTAATGTACTTACTCATTTTGTCTAGTGTCTGTTTCCCTCCAACAGTACATAGGCTCCATGAAAGCCGCAATTCCAGTTTCTTTCATTTTTCTGCTCTATCTGCAGGTACCCCGCTCATAGTGCGTGCTCAAAAAATATGTGTACAATAAATGATGTATAGAGTGTATACCTTAAAGTATATAGTCCCTTCAGGCTACGTTATACATGGCTACTGACGCGAAGAATTGAAATGATTTTCTGAGCAGCCAGGTCATTAGTCCTTTGATCTGCTGTATCCAGGAGAAAGGAGGAGGAAAAAAAAAAATGGGAATGTATATAACCAGTGCACCTGAATTGATGGAAATCATTCACTATGGCACTTAGAAGGGCTCAGCTCTCTGGGCATCTGACTCCCTTCTGCACACAAAAATTTAACTACCATATGTCTAGTGATGCTGACCCATGAATTCCTGTGAACTGCCCTATAGGACAACATACCTTTATACTATAAAAGATCATGTAGTTAATGAGATTTTCAGAGTAAGTTGGCAGACTGAAGCGATCATAAATTTTCTCCCACCACGACTAAATAAATTTACAAATTTTATGTAATACAAGACATAAAAAACTAAACCAGTAGCAATCAAACATAAGAAGAGACACAATCTTATGCCTACTCTGTGAAAAGCATAAGCTAAAGAGGGGGAGGAGATGGAGAGAGAGATTATTCCAGGAACTCGTATAGCTACTAATAGTGAAGGAAAAAAAGGAAGAGGGAGAGAGAAGACAAAATTATATATATATATGAAAAATTATATATATATTATATATATATGAAAAGAATACTTCCTATGTAGGAAGAAGACAAAGAAAATACAAAGAAAGAAAACATAAAAATCTAGCATTGTTCCCCCAGAATCAGGAAAAAAAATCTCCACAGTTCATTATCTATTTTGTGTCTTGTTTTTTTTTCCCAGCTCAGAACAAAGCCGCAAAGAGAAGGCAGGCTATTCACAATGACCTAGGGCTAATTATATCCAACAAAATATATGCATCTAGCAAAACAGAACACCAAAAACAAAACAAACAAAAAAAAGATATGAACAGAAGAGACTTAAAACAAGCTCCTTTGAAAGTGCTGAAGTCCCGGGGCACTTGGGTGGCTCAGCTGGTTAAGCGACTGCCTTCAGCTCAGGTCGTGATCCTGGAGTCCCAGAATTGAGTCCCGCATCAGGCTCCCTGCTCGGCAGGGAGTCTGCTTCTCCCTCTGATCCTCCTCCCTCTCATGTTCTCTGTCTCTCATTCTTTCTCTCTCAAATAAATAAATAAAATCTTTAAAAAAAAAAAAAAATGAAAGAAAGTGCCGAAGTCCCAGGGTGATGAAGGCACAAAGAACCCCAGGTGTTGAACCACTCCTTCCCAGCAGGTGATGAGGTTATAGGTCCAGCCCACAAGTTTTATCTTAGTTTGGGTCAAATGAACAGGAAGAAGAAGCAGGGAAGAAGTTGGGAAGAAGCAGGTGAAGAAAGTACAGTTTATCTCTATGTAAGGAATAGTTTCCAGGATTCACCCTACTTTGGGTCTCTCTCCAGGCTTCAGATATATGATCTCACATCATTCTAGTAAACGCTGGGCAAGGCATTGGACCAAACTGGAGTGGTGAAAAAGCAGAAACCAGTCTCACAAAAATGTGGCTTTCCAGAATCCAAAATGAGCTGTCCTCCTCTCCCCTGTCCCTCCTACACAGAAAAAGAAGCACAATACACATTACCCAGCCCCCACGAAAAGCTCTAAAAAATACAAACCAGTCTCAAATATGATGTGAAAGGGGTTAAAGAGATCTCACTGCCACGGTAGAGAAAACTGAGGGTCTTAAACACTAATGACAGCTAACATTTATTGTTTACTGTGTGGAAGGCGCTAAGTACTTTACATCTATTAAGTCACTGAATCCATAAAACAACCCAATAAGGTAGGTACTACTATTGGTACACAATTCCATATTCAAAACCCCTAAAGCCAAATGCGTCTTGAAATTCAGATTTTTTTTTTTCAGATTTCAGAAAGGGAATAAGGTATATATGCCATAAAAGACATAAAATCCACAGGCCCTACAGAAGCACTCTGTATTCAAACATGTTAATATTTGTCAAGTCTATGAATATTCACACTAATTGGAAAAAATGAATTCTATAAGTAGCTCATATCAATTCAAAGCAGGCCAAGTTTTGCCCCCAAATAAATTTGTGCCAAACGTACAAAAACTTAGAGTTTTCGGAGCCTTTTGGGCTATGGATTCATAGGTAAGAGACCCGGACTTGTAGCAGTGGCCCTGAATGCAGACGAAGGTTCAGGTCACAAGTTCCCCTCAGTCAAACAGGCAAAAGTAATGGAACCTAGATAAAGACCCAGACTCCAGGGTCTAAAATCTTAGCTCCCAGTTGATGGAGTCACCAGTGCACATCCATTCACTCAGCAAATATTTATTAAACAACTACTAAACTACAGGAGCCAGGGATATAGCAATGAACAAGATGGGCACAGTCCCATCCTCACAGAGCTTACAGTTTAGGGGGGACAATAAGCAAATACACAGGGTGCCAGGTAGTGGTAAGTGCTAGAGGTGCCCTCAGTGACTGCCTTTCCGATGTGGTCCTCCCTATCCCCTTGTAAAACAGTAACCCAATTTCCCTTCGGTAATAGGGATCAGGCAGCATGGCTTCACTGTTTCAGTGCCTTGGAGGGCCTGAAATGGCCGGGTTGGGTGGGTGGGGGGGGAGGCGGGATTCTCTCTAATTTACTGCAACAAGACTGTATGACCTAATGGAAACACCCATCCCTTAGGCAATAGGACTCCCAACTCACCAAGCCAATGTTGCAAAAGTGGGAGGCAGAAATTCTAGATTATCAGGTGCAATCATGAGAAGAGTCACTCATAACTCCACTTCTCAGTCCCCAGATTATATGTTCTGTCTGTAAGGGGATGGCACAAACAACACTGATATGGAGTTGGGATTCCTTAGTGCAAGAGAGCACTAAAACCTCAGAAAGCACGGCCTTCAAGCTGACCCTATAGCTCAACTTTTACACTTTTCTATCAGTTCTGCTGTTCTATCAGTCCACCAGCTTTTAGACCATGAATAAGTGGAAGACCAATGAATCCCATGGGCCTGAGCTCATCGCCATACTTCTTTCACTATGAAATGAGTTTCTTGGTCAAAGACGATGTAAAGAACACCATGGCATTTTGCGGGTCTTCTCATAACAGAAGAAATGTGGGAAGGGAAGGCAAATCTGTAATCAGAACACTAGTCCTGTAAGGATAGCCTCAATCAACATATTCAGTTTATCACTGGGTGGCTCTCTGGTTCCTCTGAAAAATGAAGCCATACTGGGGGAAAGTGTTGGCCTGTGCTGTAGGTAGATAGGTAGGTTGGACACTCAATAGTCCGATTAGCCTTGATAAGGGAGAGTCCATGCTGTTAAGTCTATGTATAACTTCCATTCCTGATGCCATGCCCACTTTGTAAATGAGTCTTTTGAGCAAGCACATGGCTGGTAAAAAGAGGCTGATATCTACAGCACAGGTCACCTTGCCCCCTCATTACTGAGAGCCTACCCTGGGTGGGCATTCAATTTTTCTAAGGCCTTCTTGTCACCAAACCTGCTATTTTTCTAAGAACCTGATCTTTTGACTAACGTGCTAGCAGGCCTGTGACCTCATGCGGATCCATACTTTAGGCCATCTTTATAAGGACAGAAGACCACCAAAGGGACTGCTTAAGTTCTGCCCATTAGGAAGCTCCCCTGCACCAGTGACCATGGAGACACCCTTAACTAAGTCGGTAGAAATATTTTAACTCTTTGCTACCAGCTGGTGCCAGCCAATTATACACACTCACACGTAAACCAGGCTTTCAATTTTTCCTCTCCTGTTTGTGGGTCATGGGTAACTCTCCATGAGGCCGTAAATGTGAGGTGAAGGAAAAGGAAAAGGTGGTGAAGGAGAAACTGATACCGTGAGAGTCTGAGCCACTTTTTCATCAAATTTACTAGCACCCTCTGGACCTGCTCAGACCCAGACCCACTTTTAATTAATGATGGACTGCTGTCAGTTTATGATATGGAAGATCAGAAAACACCAGACAATGATGAGTTTCTCAGATCTCAGAGTCACTTGGTGTCTCATGGTCAGCTATTCCATCTTTTTGAGGACCCCATAGCAAAACAAGAGCTACTTCTCACACAGAGAATCTTGGCAATAGAAAAGTCCAGAGTTTACTCTGAAATCCTAGGATGTGAAAGCCAATACACAGTGATCCTCCTACTGAGACTTACTGCAGGCCATAAAAACAGCAAGAATCATTAGGTCCAAGTGTAAGGCAGCTCGCACCACAGTGTGAAACTTCTACAGAGCTCTCTTTGGGTCTCCTCTCTTTTGCACTCTTTTGCACTCTCTGTTGCACTCTTTTTAGTTTACTATTTTGGCTTGGTGAGGGTTCTTGGAGGGAGAATAGAAACTAAGTTAAATGATATGATAAAAACATAATCAGCCAAATTTTGAATAAATGAAATTCTACAAGACTAATGATCCAGCTTCTTCACCAAATATCATAAAAAGTACAGAAGGGGAACTGTTTTAGATTAAAAAAGCTTGAGATATACCAGGAATTTATTTAAGTACTGATTCAACTAACTCACCTAAAAAAGCCATTTTTTAATACAATTGAGAGAATTCAAACATGGGCTGTATAGTAGATAATACTAAGGAATTATTGTTATTTTTTTTAAATGTGATAATGTTACTGTGGTTACATTAAAAAGTACTGGGACTCTTGGATGGCTCAACTGGAAGAGCATGCAACTCTTGATCTCGGGGTTGTGAGTTTGAGCCCCACACTGGGTGTACAGATTACTAAAAACAATAATAACAATAATAATGATAAAATAATAAAAAGGAAAAGTCCTTGTCTGTTAGAGGTACATAGTAAAGTACTTCTAGATAATGTGATGTGATGCCTGGAATTTTTTTAGAACTCTCCCAGGAGTGGGGGAATGTGTTAGTATGGTTAGATAAAACAATATAGGCAAAATATTGATAATTGTTAAACTGAAGAATGAGTACATTATTATAGCCATTCTATATGCCTCTATGTATTTGAAATTTTTTCATGATGGGTTTAAAGTTTTTTCATAATAGTAACTTGTTTAAAAATGATTCCGTCCATCTAACTCCATAAGCCCCCACACCGACTTGTAGGTAGGTCACAATGGCATAATGGGTATTTAGTGATCAGCCTCAACCCAGAGTATCTTATATGGAAGGTCTGGAAAATGCCCTTTCCCCAATGCACAATCACCCTATAAATGGCCTGTGGGAAACACTTCAAGAGAGATTTACAGTTTACATTTGTGGCTATGTCACTTTCCACAGGATACTACATGGGGACCCAGCTTCTCCTCAGTTATCCCTCCAGTTCTGAACTGACTTAAGTCTAGACTTGATGAGAGCCTGTGAATTCTCATTATGGAGTGTCTAATCCTGTTTATGCCACAAGGTTATATAGCTCAGTCAATATCTTCATAGAATACACACTCATTTCATACCTATAGGCCCATGGATCAATTCACCACCACCACAGATTCCAGAAGGTCAAAGCAGTTGGCCTCTCTGACCCTGCCTATAACAGAAATTGTGCCTACTTTGTCTCTCTAATGGTTAAGCACCACCACCTGACCCTCTGCCTAGCCAGGCTCTCATTACTAGGATCCCAATTTAATTGTGACACTTGAAACTATTATCTCCAGCATATGGAACACAATTCAGCAAACTTTCTCTGTAAAGAGACAAATTGTGAATAGTGTTTAGCTGTGTCATGACTTCTCCCCTTGCAGCACAAAAGCACCCACAGCCCAAAGGGCATGGCAGCACCCCAATAAAGCTTTATTGATGGATACTGAAATTTGAATTTTATATAATTTCCAAGTGACATAAAATACTTTCCTTTCCAACCTTGTAGAAACATAAAAACCATTCTTTGCTTGCATGTCATACAAAAGCGGGTAGTGGGCCATTGGCCTGCAAGTCAAAGCTTGGAAATCCCTGATCTCAGCCCTTAAAATCTATTCTCTCATGTACTAGTTCTGGGGCTTGGGCCCATCTAAAAGTAATGAAAAGCACCTGTCGTTCCTTCGGTCTATCTACTATACCCTCTGTCCCTCAAGTGAATGTACAATTCTCCCCTGTGCCATGCTGTGATTTAACTCTCCTTCTGAGCCTGGAGGCCTTGTGGGTAGGTCTAGAAGAATTGGCACTCCCCTGGTAAGGCAACAGCCTCAGGAAATATCATTGCAAGGCCTCAGGGAGAGAAAAGGGTGATTTCCTGAGACAGGGGAGGAAGAACTATTTGCAATAGCAAGGGACATTCAGGAAGATTTGGGAATTCAAATCATGTCCGCAGCAAATGTCCCTATCTCAGCATCTCTTCTTTCCCAACCAGTGTTCTAACCTTAGCAAAAGAGTCTCAGGCTTAACCAGAGTTGTAATTCTGCGACCAAACAATTCAATTTTAGGTCTGATCCTTATTCAGGTCTGCTCTGCAGCTATAGGCGAGAAGGGATTCTTTTAAGGCCTTCATAGAACCTTTCTGGTTCCTCACTTTTGTCTTGAATGGAAGGTAAAGCGATCTATTTTTATACAAGCTCTCTGGCACAGTCAGAAGCAGGCCATGCTGCCTGCAATGTCTGTCATCATCCCTGTCATAATATCAGGGAGTACAACAGCCTGGTTGTCTTCCAAAGCCTTGCCCTCGCTGGCTCGCCAGCTCACACCACTATGAGAATAATTGTGATCGTGATGCCGTGGCATGCAACCCACTGCATGAGGCCTGTGGTCCTGGGTATGGAGGTCAACGAGGAAATGGCTGTTAGCAAGCCAGTCCGAGAGTTCTATCTCCAGGGCCAGGAGATAGTCCTCCTAAGGACTGTATGAGTCAGGATCCTGGCAGGCAACACAGTTCACCCAGACACTTCAAATGAAGAGAACAATAGAGAAACTGCTCAGAAAGGTCAAGCAAAGAATAAGTTGAAGGTTAGTTAATGGTTAAAGGTTAACCTTGGTCAAGGTTAAAGAAAGAACAAGGTCTGGCAAGATAGACAGAAAACAGAGCAGTAGAATACCATTCCCACCCTCAGGACTGAGGAGCGAGAGGAGGAACAGAGTTATCAGAGTCCAATGAGAGCTGGAGCTAAGAGGAGGGGCAACCTTCAGGGACCGTCCTCACAAGGGGTGCAGTAGGGAGAAAGCAAGGAAGAAATACCCACCTCGCCCTTCCCCAACCCTGCCACCTGATTTCCTGCAAGCCCTTCCCCTTGGCCCAGTCTTGCTGGAAGCCAGCGATCAGGCAGCTCAGATGATGCAGAGAGCAAGAGTCAGCGTCCTGGGGTACAGAATGAGACAGAGCAGGGGGGTTATGCAGGGGTGCCAACAAATAGAATAAAGAGCACATATGGGGGGTCCCTCTTTTAAGGAGGAAGCTGAGCAGTTACCTGCTCAAGGTCACATAGTGAGTGGCAAAGCTAGAATTCAAAACTAAGAGGTCCACCTACAGACCCTCAACAAGTTCAGTACAGAGCCGCACGTAGGTATTTCAATACTGGAGAACTAGGGGAGAGAAAAGTCGCAAGAGCTTCTTTAAGAAGAAGAAACTGTGTGGTAGCCAAATAAGAGAGGACTACAGAATCCATGACAAAGGCATTGGTGATGAGCCGTAAATATATAAATGGATGGGAGAATGGTTACGGGGGAAAATGCTATGAATATGATCAATTTAATAAGAGTAAGACAAACAAAATGTGGAGGTAGTGGCAGAAGGTAGCTTAAGCACCGTGATTTCATCTTCCTTTGTGGGTAATCAACAGCAACAAAGTTAATGAGTAAGAAATAAAATTTTAGTCTGTTTTTTGAGTATGAATATAATCCTATTTTTCGAATGTTATACACCTTTTTCATTTGTGTCTCCCCAGTTTGTCATGGGTTTAAAAAAGGAGAGTAAATGTTACCATCATTGTGTTTCTGTCCATTTCTGAACACATCTGTCCATTTCTGTTCAAATGCCTTTCTGTTACATTTCCTGCTTTTTATGCATGATGTACCTTGATGCTGTAGGAAAGAAAAATTTGAGCAGTAAGACCATATTTATAGTGGAGCCCAGGCTTCAGGAGAACTGGGTTTCTTGAATAAAGGATGTAGCCAATATTTAAAAGATTAAAAAACACCAAGCTATAGTTTATCTGTCCATTATTCCTATTGGTGGTAAGGAACCATTTTCCCTCGCATGAGTATCCTATCTGCAAGAATTACTGCCTATCTTCAGATATCAGAGATAACATTGCTCTCTCACAGAGTCAGCAACTTTTACAAGAAAGAACCTCAAGGCTTTGTTTCTGGGGGCGACTCAAGTGTTTTTGGTTTTTCACATTTTATCTCAGATGGAAAGTATTTCTTTCTCTGAGTGTGGCATAGGGTGTATATATCGCATAGTGGCGGCTGGGTCGAGTATCAGCTTCTGTTTCTCATTTATTAAAACAGTCCCATCCCTTTGTAGATTTTTACCTTTTATTATTCTTAAAATACACTTCTTTGTCTCATTCAACACTTTTGCCCCGATGGACTGATGTTAATATCATAACTCCATCTTTTTTTCCTTAGCATTTACTTCTGATTCCCTTGTCTACCTTTTTAACTTTTCTGAACTGTTTTGAGTGTGTCCTTTGTGTTAGAGCTCTTGGTCTGATTCTTCGGCCAACCCGAAAATCGGTTTATGACGGGTGATTAAAGCAATGTAGCTGCATTTCTACTACATATAGGAAATATGTAGGAAATGTCATAGTTCATTTCCAAATATTTTGAAATTTGTATTGTCATTTCCTTTCTAATCTGTGTAATTTAAAAGTGATTTTTTGGTTTCCAAACATATTTTTTAAAGCTCTCTTCTCTTATTTCTAATCTAATTGCAACATTTAAGAGATTCTAGTCTCTGTGATATCAGTTTTTTAAACTTTATAGAGATTTCTTTGCACCATAACTTGATTGGTGGTCAGTTTTTGTAAATGTTCAACGTAAACTCAATAAGAATGTATATTCTTTAATATTGGGAGCAAGATTTTATTTAAATATGTATGTACTCATCTATATGGATCAACCTTGTCAATTGTGTTGTTAAGATTTTCTAATCCTCATTCATTGTTGGCATGCTTAATTTGTTCCTAATTGAGGTATGCATAAATAATCCAGTATGACTGTCGATTTGTTAGTATCCACTTTTATTAATTTATCTTTTTGTATGAAATGTCTACAGTAGCCCAAATCTGGAAACAACCTCAATGTTCATCAATAGGCAAATAGTTAAATAAATCGTGGTGTAGCCATCAAGGGTACACCAATCAGTGATAAATAATAACAAACCATTGATATTAATAAAGAAACATGCATGATTCTCAAAAACATGTTGAGAAAAAAAAGCCATAAACACAGGAAGAAATACTACATAATTCCATTTACATCAATTTCAAGATTATAATTTATGAATAGAGATCAACAGGGTGGGGAGAGTAGGAATTGCCCAGAAGGAAGCACAAGGGAAATCTGGGGAGTGATAGACACATTCTATATCTTGATTGGGTGTTGATTATATGAATTTCTTTTTTTAAAATTTCATTTATTTATTTGACAGAGAGAGAGACAGCGAGAGAGGGAACACAAGCAGGGGGAGTGGGAGAGGGAGAAGCAGGCTTCCTGCGGAGCAGGGAGCCCGATGCGAGGCTCGATCCCAGGATCCTGTGATCATGACCTGAGCAGAAGGCAGACACTTAATGACTGAGCCACGAGGCGCCCTGATTATATGAATTTCTGTATTTCTAAAACCAGTATCTCCTTTTAAATCGATTCATACATTATGTTGCCCATGGCTATGTTGTTAGATGTGTACAAGTTCAAAAGTCTACCTTCTTGATGGAACGTCCGTTTTATCCTCATTTCACAACATTCTGTTTAACTATTAATGGTCTGGCCTTAAATTTTGTTTTTTCTTATATTATTATTGCTATACCAGCTTTCATCAGGTTGTTATTTTCTTACTGTAGCTCTTTATATAGTTTTGTTTTAGGTATAGCTCATAAATAATAAATAACGGTACTTTTAAAAATCCATTAGACTTTGGGTGTATTTGCACCTTTTGTAAATACTGATGTATTTGAACTTACATGTACCATTTTATTTTGTGTTTTCATTTTATTATCGTTTTTCCCTTTTTTAAATCTTCTTTCCTGCCTTCCATTGCATATTTTTCTTCTGTTAGTACAAAATCTATAGATTGTTCTCTATTTTCATTGCTATTATATTTTATCATGCAGACCTATCTATATTTTTTAAACAAAACAACAATTATTCAGTATTTCCATTCTCATCTTGACCATTCCTTAACTATCTAAAGAAAACCAAAGCAGTCCCCATTTTCTTGTCTTTAAGGGTTCTAGTTTTACTTTTAAGAAAATTATTCTTATGTTAAATAGTTAAGTGAATCAACATTTTTTTATCAGTTCCTGTGCTCATTGTGTTCTATAGCCCATGCCTAACTACTGGGTTCACTTTTCCTTAACACATCACTTTTGTTAATTTTTGTTGAGTTAGTGGCAGAATAAACTCTTTATTATATGTCTTTGTATGTCTGAAATATTTGCATTTGCCTCTCCTTTACCCACAGGAGTAGTGAGTCTGGCTGTGGTTCCCCATATGGTTCCCCATATGGAACTCTACTCAGCAAGAGCTGTAATCTCCACTGGGAACCAGGACACCAGTCTACCTGGGCCTTCCACCCTGCCCCCCGCTTTGTGCAATTCTGCCAGATGGCGATGTCTGTCTTCTTTATAATCCAGCTATGACTTTTTGCTTTCTCCTCTTATGTATTACCTTTCATTGCAGTACATTTGATGGAGAAGGGGGTGTTTGAAACAGATTCACTCTTTTCTCCATTTCAAACTCTTGTTTTTTGTTTGTTTGTTTTTAATTATTTATTCTGAAGTTGGTTTGTTAGAGTATAGCTTTTGGATAGAACGAGAAAATCAGGGGCGCCTGGGTGGCTCAGTTGCTAAGCGTCTGCCTTTGGTTCAGGTCATGATCCCAGGGTCTCTGCTCAGTGGGGAATCTGCTTCTTCCTCTCCCTCTTCCGGCTGCTCCCCCTGCTTGTGCTCTCTCTCTCTCTCTCTCTCTCTCTCTCTCTCGCTGTCAAATAAATAAATAAAATCTTTAAAAAAAAAAGAATGAGAGAATCAAAAGTTTCTCTTTTCTTCTGACATCGACACAGATTTTTTTTTTTCCCTAGTAAACTCTCACTATGGGGCGCCTGGGTGGCTCAGTTGGTTGAGCGACTGCCTTCAGCTCAGGTCATGATCTTGGAGTCCCGGGATCAAGTCCCGCATCGGGCTCCCTGCTCAGCAGGGGGTCTGCTTCTCCCTCTGACCCTCTTCCCTCTCGTGCTCTCTGTCTCTCATTCTCTCTCTCTCAAATAAATAAATAAAATCTTAAAAAAAAAAAACTCTCACTATGTTAAATAATTAAAGAATCTATTGTGGAATCAAGCATGTTATACTTTTTAAAAAAAACTATTAAATTCAAGTTCAGCCAAGGTTTATTGAAGTTTAGACTAGTGAGCTATTAATTCCGACCAGGATTAGAGAAGCATTCGCAGACTAAAGGACATTTGGTCTGTGTCCTAACAGTTGAACAGGAGTTTGCCATACTAATAAATGATGAGATGTTCAGAGCAAAAAAGCAGGGGTCACAAAATGACCCAGATACAGGTAGTCCTGCAGTGTGATTTCAAAATATGAGCCAATATCTCAAAACCAAGGGACGCCAATAAAAAGCAGGATTTCAGAAAAATAAAAATAAAAATTTTGGTAAAATGGAACCCAGCCCTCCAGCGCTCCCACGGGTCTGGAGCTAAGTAGTTCTTCCCCTTTCAGAGAGGGTGTGGAGTCTTCTTAGTCTTCTTTCCCTATACCACCTGCTTGTCCTCTCTAGGCTCATGTGCAAGCCCTGCAGAAAGCCTGAAAGACTACAAAGGTGCACAATGCATTTGGAAAAGGTTTCCAAATGAGAGTAATGTGATCCGATCTTTGTTTCCATGAAGCAAGCCTAGTGGTGAAGGATGATGTGTGTGTGGGAGAGAGGGGGCAATTTGAAAGCAGAGAAACCAATCAGAAGGCTGTTGCAATAGTCTGGGAGAATGATGATAAAATGCAGAACTCGTCCGTAGCCACGGGACTGCGGCAAAGGATGCAGAATCAGAGAATTTTGAGAAGTAGAATAAAAAAGACTTGGAAAACAGATTGAATGCCAGTTGTGAGGGAAAATGTGTCAGAAATGATTTAAATGCTTCTAGCTTTGGGGACTGCATGTAGTCATCCACTAAAACACAGAACTCAGAAGAAAGCAAAAGTTTCGGTGGATAAATAATTGTGGTTTTTGTGCATGTGTGGGTGACCCCTTTGAATCAGAGGCTGGGTCTTAGTTATCTCTGTGTCCCTGGCTTCTAACACATCTACTGAAACAGGATCAATAAATGAATGTGAGTAGAACTCAATTAAGCTTATTGATTTTTAGGTGTTTGTGGGAAGGTCATACAGATGGAAAAGTCCAGAAGTCAATTAGTCATTTTAGAGCTTGAAAGAAAAGTTCAAGTTGGAAATTAATTTGGGTATTGTCAACATATTTATTTTCTTGACTGATTACCACGAGTTGTATTGTGTTAAGGCATACTTATTGATAGTATATCTTGATTAAAAGTTTATGATTTTGTTTATTTATATGATTGCCACATGTGCTTAATATATTGTAATATTGAGGATCTATCGATATTTTTACCATATCTTCTTCTGTGCCTTCAGCTGTATATATAATCCATAAAATGTTTTTTTCACCAAAAGACATTCCTGAGAGACTCTAAATCACAACAAATTTAACTTATTATGGAGTCATCAGACAATGTGAAAGGAGCTCAAGTGATTTAAGTACAAATACATCAACTCTAACTCGACTAAGTTTTAAGTAGCAATTTCAGGGAACAAAAAAGAACATTCAAAAATGTTAAAAGCACTGTTCTAAGCAAATACTGATTTTTCACTCAAAAGTAGTGTCTACACAGTATAAACTTTTTTTAAAAAATGAAGTAGTCATTGTTTAAATTGTTAAGTTAGTTTTTAGCTTAAACTTGCTATGTTTAGGGAAAAAAGAAATATGGTCTGTATTTTTAAGTATGCCATTCACATCCTCTTCTGGGTTTATCTTTCCTTTAGAAAGCATGTAAGTAGGCAGAAAGAAAGAAAGAAAGAAAGAAAGAAAAAGTATTCACAGCTTCTTTCCCAGTTCCCTGTAGTGCTTGGTAATTCAATACTTAGAAGATCTCAAGGGATCCTGACCCCATAACTCTAGCATGTTCCCTGCCTGGAGACACAAAAGAGTTATTACTTTGGCGACCATTCCAGAAGAAACCAGCACTACCCAGAGTGAAGCACAAAAACACAATGACATAAAAGAGAAGCAGGACAGCCACTCTGGAAAACAGTATGAAGGTTCCTCAAAAAGTTGAAAATAGAGCTACCATATGACCCAGCAATTGTACTACTGGGTATTTACCCCAAAAATACAAATGTAGTGATCCAAAGGGGTACATGCACCCCAATGTTTATAGCAGCAATGTCCACAATAGCCAAACTATGGAAAGAGCCAAGATGTCCATCAACAGATGAATGGATAAAGAAGATGTGGTATGTATATACAATGGAATATTATGCAGCCATCAAAAAAACGAAACCTTGCCATTTGCAATGACATGGATGGAACTAGAGGGTATTTGCAATGACGTGGATGGAACTAGAGGGTATTATGCTAAGCGAACAGAGTCAATCAGAGAAAGACATGTATCATATGATCTCACTAATATGAGGAATTCTTAATCTCAGGAAACAAACTGAGAGTTGCTGGAGTGGTGGGGGGTGGGAGGGATGGGGTGGCTGGGTGATAGACATTGGGGAGGGTATGTGCTATGGTGAGCGCTGTGAATTGTGTAAGACTGTTGAATCACAGACCTGTACCTCTGAAACAAATAATACATTATATGTTAAAAAAAAAAAAAAAGAAGAAGATAGTAGGAAGGGAAAAATGAAAGGGGGGAAATCAGAGGGGGATAGGAGCCATGAGAGACTATGGACTCTGAAAAACCTGAGGGTTCTAGAGGGGAGGAGGGTAGGGGGATGGATTAGCCTGGTGATGGCTATTAAAGAGAGCACATATCGAATGGAGCACTGGGTGTTATGGGCAAACAGTGAATCATGGAACAATACATCAAAAACTAATGATGTAATGTATGGTGATTAGCATAACATAATAAAATTAAATTTCAAAAAAAAAGAGAAGCAGGAATTCACAGTGTGTGCTTTTCTGTTTCCTAACTTTTTCCTTTTTTTTGACAAGAGTCAAAAAACTTTTACTTTTCATTGACAAGAGTACAGAATACCAAAAAAAAAAAAAAAAAGTGGAATATAATTTCCCCATGCACCTGTCACCCACTTACAAAAGCTTTCAACTTAGGGCTTTGCTTGTTGTATCTATTTTACCATCTGCTTCTTTCCTTCCCCATAACAATGGGAATATTTTGAAGCAAATCCTTGCTATTGTATTATTCCATCCATAAGTATGTAGGTATGCATCTAAAAAAGACAATAACTCTTTTTTAAACATAATCAAAATGTCATTATTCTTGTCCCCCAAAAGAAGGTGATATTCTCCAATATCATAAATATCCACTGTTTGAATTTCTCTTACTGTATAATACACATATGTTTGGTTTTTTTATTTTTACCATTGGGTTCATTTGGATATGGATCCAAATAAGATCCACATATTGCATTTGTTTGTTGGGTCCTTTATCTCTTTTAATTGATAGGGCCCTCCTCTCTCATTTTTCTCCTGGCAATTCATTTTTTAAAGAGACCAGATCATTTATTCTTGCAGAATTCATCATATTCCAAGATTTTGCTGACTGTATCTCTATCGTGCCATTTAATATGTTCCTGAAATTGTAGTTAGATTTAGAAGCATGATTTAATTCAAGTTCAGATCGGGGGTAGAATGTTTGTAGAGGTACATAAAATTCAGCTCTTTTTTAGAGATCTATGAACCAATGGCCATCAATGGACCAAATACCTAGATCCATTGTTTCGTGAGGGGTTTAAAACATGGTGATATTTTCTCATTCCTTTGCCATCTATTAGCTGACATGCTTCTATGAACAGAAATCTTCAATTCTATGGTTATCCTGAATACAACTCATTCACACAATAGAAATAAATGCTTGATTCATTCCTCTTATTTACTAGTTTTTAGATAATAGGTTGGTTCCCTCACAGACACCAACATTTCAAAAGTTAGTTTTTTAATATCATTTTGTACTCCTAAATTTTAAAGTGATGTGATTCAGCCACTTCCATTAATTTCCTATTGGTGCTCAAATTATCCGTTTTGACACAATCCCAGTAATCTGTTGATTTCCTTACTTTTTAGTATAACATGATAGATATCTGGTATATTTCCTACTCTAAACCAAGATTCAGACATTTTCCCAAAGTACTCTCTCTGTTTTTAACAGCATATTATATTTAGGGACCAGAGTTTGGGAATATTCTGACTTTTAGTGCTATAAAGTGTGAGAAATACCAACCACAGGGGCTATATTTTACCTCCTTGATTGTGTTCCTTCCCACAAGAAGTCACTTACACCTGCCATTCCCTCTTGTCTGGAACGCTCTTCTATCTTCTCTCCGCTTTTTACCTACTTATCTCTCCCTACTCACCTTTCATCTTTCAGCTCAAACCTCACTATCTGTTCTACATGGATGGATGTTTCTGTGACTTGTCCTGCATAACAAACCACCTGGCCTTGCACGTATGCAAGCATGCTAAAAAGTGCTGTCTGTGATACTCATGCTATGTAAATGACCTTGAGAGCCTGGTTATTTGAAATATATTATCTGGTCTCCAGGTTAGAATTGGCCCTTCTGTTCTGGACGCCAAGAGTTATAAATCGTGCCTCACATATCCTCCTGCTCCAGGCTGGGCTGGCCCCCTGGAGTGGAATCCCGGAGGGAAGGCAGACACACATAGCCCAGTCTCCTTAAAAATATAAAAACATGATAACAAGAAATGTGGCTTGCTCCAAACAGCACATAGGCGAACAAATGTATAACTTCAAGCCCCATTATTTGCCCTATAAATATGGCCCTTATTGGGGATGGCCAGTTGGAAGTCTCACCTAAGGGGAGGATGCTCCACCCAGGCCTCTCAATCAGACTCCAACCTGGCTGTCTCCACGGGCTTCCCCCGCTGATGAGGTTGGATGTTGTAAATCCCCAGGGTGATGTAACTTTGCCTTATTATCATTTATTGCCTACTATTACCTTCATCTATGTGTAGATTCCTTTCCTCTTCTGTTTCTATTAGGTTTCTATAATAATAATAAAGTTTTCTTTCCTTTTCAAAACCAGAAATACAGCTGTTGTGAATCTTTTTCCTAGAACACTATCCAGGAAGGTTTTTCCAACTTCTTGACAGATCAATTTTTCCTGCTACATGCTCTCAAAGAGCACATGCCCTTGCATGTACTTAGCACTCTTGAAAACACTATTTGATGCATACCTAATTTCCATGCTAGACTATAATATCCAAGAGGGCAGGAACCATATTGCTTTTTGCTCATCATTGTGCCTTGAGCACCAAGTCAATGCCTGAGATAGAATAACACTCTGTAGTGGGTTGGTTAGTGTCTCTCCCCTCACCCCTCCAGAATTCATGCCCACAGGAAGCCTCAGATTGTAACCTTCTTTGGAAATAAGGTCTTTGCAGATGTATTTAGTCAAGATGAAATCTTAGGGGGTTAAGGTGGGCCCCAAATTCAATGACAGGTGTCCTCATAAGAAGAGGAAAGAACACACAGACACAGGGAATAAGGCCATGTGAAGAAGAGAAGACAGGAACAGAGATTGGAACAGTGCAGCTGTAGGCCGAGGAGTGCAGAGGACGGCAGGGGGTCTACCAGGAGCTGGCAAAGGCAAGGAAGGATTTTTCCCTAGAGCCTTCAGAGAGAGGATGACCCTACTGACAGCTTGATTGCAGACTCCTAGCCTCCAGGACTATGTATGAGAGAAGAGATTTATATTATTTTAAACCACCTGATTTCTGGTACTTTGTTATGGCAGCCCTAGGAAATGAATATGATGGACATTACATTTTAAAATTGCATTAGAGGGGCGCCTCGGTGGCTCAGTCGTTAAGCGTCTGCCTTCGGCTCAGGTCGTGATCCCAGGGTCCTGGGATCAAGCCCCGCGTCGCGCTCCCTGCTCAGCAGGAAGCCTGCTTCTCCCTCTCCCACTCGCCCTGCTTGTGTTCCTGCTCTCGCTGTCTCTCTCTCTGTCAAATAAATAAATAAAATCTTTTTAAAAAATAAAATAAAATAAAACTGCATTAGAAGTGTGATTGCTTTAAAAATCAGTGCGTCATGGAATATGATTAATCTGATTAATCAAATCACCACAAATCTGGTATCCCAAATACAAAGGTAGTGCTCCCTATCCTCCTTTCCCATATAGAGAATCTCCCAACCTACTAGCTCCACGTGCTTCTCATGTCTGAGAGCTCTCAAGGCTTGCTGATGGCTAATGGAGAAGATCATGACTAGAATATACCACACAGTATAGAGATTCCTGTTTGGGAAAAATTGGGGTGGATGGGAGGACTGGTTTTGAAGCTGCTAGGGAAGTAGGAGTGAAGAGTTGCACAAAAAAGCCAAAAAGCAAAGAAAAAAAGTGGATCTTTAAAACAGAAGTATGTGAAGTTCTGGGGACGCGGAGTTGCTATTAGATTTTTGGTTTGAGAATGAGTGTCATCTTAATGAGACCCACCCAAGATATCTTTGGTCACCAATCTGCACTTGTTATAATATTTGCCATCTCTCACTACAGCTATTCTCACCCTGTTTGTTAGTCAAGGAAACTATATTCCCTTCCTTAAATCCCCCCTCCCTTTCACAGCGCCACAACTTCTCACTCATCATGTCATGACACAAGAACATCCCTGCTCTTCGTCTATTATCCAAATACCCTAAACAGCTAAACTTTAATATTGAGCAAATCTCTTTAATCAATGAAAGGTTTAGTCTGTGATTCCATCAAGCAACTAAAACCAAAATAATCTCTTCTAAAGTGCTACAAAATATAGACTAGATATCATGTAACCTAGAAATTATGCATACAATTATGAAGTTACATATGATTTTAAATTAAAGCCTCACTCAATGAGTGCAAAATTGTAAATTATATACTTTCCTTTGTTTTAAAGAAAATCCAGATTAAGGGTTTTCTGTGTGAATTGCTACCAAAGATCCCACCTCCAAAATTCTACTTTATGTCATACTGGGCTCGACTGAGAGATTAGCTTCGTATAGTAGAAACACTACTCAATTTGAAATCAGACCTGGATTTGAGACCTGCTACTTCTAAGCAGGGACAAATTGATCAGGCCACTTAAACATGATTAAATGAGGTGAGGGTGGAAGTATATAAGTATTTAAGGGGAGTGTCTGGTATGCAGTTGGCATTTAATAAAGATGGGCATGGCATATAATTAGATCCAGAGTGTAATGAGTAGGAGCAAAGGACTGTAGAATGAAACGGAACCAGGCTCAAATTCTGATTCTGCTTCTCACCAGCTACAAATGTTGACACATTTTGGGGGCTTTCTTAGCCTCAGCTTCTTCCTCTGTAAAGAGGGGGGAATCCATTCCTACCGTATAAGGCACTTACAAACATTAAAAAATATAATGCATAAAAAGAACTTAACACAGTGTCTAGCACATTGGAAATGTTCAATAAATATTTTCATTATTATCATTATTCATACAGTGTAATGTTTCAGAGAGATGCTTTCTAGTGATTCTAAGTTTTTAGGTGTTTAAAATACAAGATATTGAAGTAAAATAGTATTTGGGCTACCTTGTTTTAATTAAACTCAAGTTAATGCTAAATTATCACAGGCTAAAATCTAACTTCAAAATTATGATAATGATATTAGCAGAAATAAAATGTAGCAACAAGGGAATACCAAGCTATTTCATATATAGAAGATCCATCCAAGCCATATTCTTTCTCTAATAGTGCTAGCAAAACATATTTTATGAGAAGAGACAAGATAGGTAAAAGCACATTCTAATACATCTTCATTTTATTATTTATGGGACTGGGAAATGATCTTCTCCCAAACTGTCTCTTGTTTCCTATGTTCAACATTCAGCCTTTAGAGCATTAGTCCTTTGTCTTAAAAACATTCTCTGGCAAGAAGACAACATGCTATCAGATATGAACATCTAAGTGGACATGAAGCTATCAGAGACATTCCAAAAACAGACCATGGATTCAGAAATATCCTAGAGCCAGAAAAGATAACCATCCAAAGGGAAAAGAAAGGTGAACAGATGCTCCCAGCTTCAGCCATCTCCAACACTGGCAGGGGGAAATCAGGAACTTTTTATGGATAAGCATTGATTTTATTTAACAACAAAATCATATGTGATCTTGCATTTGTGTAATCGTGAAAATAGCTCTGATTAGAAGATTCTGAAGGCTTTGGGCTATTTTTTTTCTTTCAAATTCTGTCAGTGATCCAGAAACTGGAGATATTTGCATAAAAGAACATGATACTGTTATAGAATACTGCCTAACTAAAATGTTTTTATAATATCTGTTGTGGAGCTATAATTTTACTAAGGACAACACAATGAAATGGCAAACTCTTAAAAATCACCTATTTTTAGTCTTTGCTTATACATAAAAATAATATAAAAATATGCATTAGATTGGCAGGTCTGTCTTTTGGCAGCCAAAGGCACAGCACCAGAACTGTATAATTATAAAATCATTCAACAACTATTTTGTCATGTAGTATGGCAGGTAAATAATGGTTGCTTTAATGTGTGAATTATTTTAGTATCTGATTATGCAAATGCAGACATTCGTTCAAGTGTAGGTTAGGCCTCTGAGAAGTAATGGCTAATATCCCCTGAGAATATTCTCTATTCTCAACAAAGGAAGTATAAGTTTTTCCTCTGAGTCCTTCTTTTAAAAATATTTATAAAGTTTTGGGACGCCTGGGTGGCTCAGTCGGTTAAGCGTCTGCCTTCGGCTCAGGTCATGATCCCAGGGTCCTGGGATCGAGTCCCGCATCGGGCTCCCTGCTCCGCGGGGAGCCTGCTTCTCCCTCTGCCTCTGCCTCTCTCTCTATCTCTCATGAATAAATGAGTAAAATCTTTAAAAAAAAATTTATAAAGTTTCAAAAGAAATGTGTGCTACTTCCTCTTAAATTCCAATACACAGAAGTATGAAGTGAATTATAAATATCCCCATATTACCTACTCTCCCTGATTCAGTCTGTCATGTTGCCTTTGCATGTGTGTATATGCACACGGGGACAGACACAGAAAGAAACATTCTTCAAACTGTATTATCAATGTTGTCAAAACCAGAGATTTTACAACAGCCAAAGATGGATCCTCGTAGCTGTGGGTATCTTCTGAATTAGACCTTTTTTACCCTCATCCGAACCAACAGTCTTATGATCAAATCTTGAAGCTATTCAAATAGGAATCATGGATATTTATAGCCCAGTGTTGTCCAATTCAACATTTCCCAATTCTAGCTGCTAAAACAAAAAAAGGTGGGGGGGCATCAACATGCAAGCCTTCAAAGTTTTTTGAAGATCAGCTTAAATATTTACCTCAAATTTTAGAGAAGTTTCCAAAAGTTGCCCAATTGGATTTTTTTTAAGGTCTTTGTAGTTTTTTTTTTAAGTTTTTATTTAAATTCTATTCAGTGTCTAGAGTACTATTGGTCTCAGGAGTAGAATTTCGTGATTCATCACTTACATATAATACCCAGTGCTCATCATAACAAAAAAAGGTGCCCAGTTTTTAAGGGTCTGCACATCGGCTAAATGGGAAGAAGTCTAATGAGCACTTGACCTCCTTGGAGAGATGAAGGGCTGCCTCCTTTGTGGAGAGGGAAGCTCTGAGAAGCTATGTTCCTGTGACTGTGGTGCATTGTTTTCAGTCCTAATTGAAACTAGGAAATGCAGGGAAGTGTGATAATGAAAACAACAGGATCAGAGGAAGGTGGAAATTAGCTGACTTTCTCCCCACAAAATCTGTAAAAACAGACTAGCTTGAGTTAGGGGTGTGATTTCTGGATTGTATGTGAGAAGAGGTATCTTAGTGCTAACACCATGAAACCAGCGAGGGAATAGCCTTCACTTCCCTGTGACTCCAGGCTCAAGCTGCAAGAACACTGCTTAAGAATAAGCACAAGACTGTCGCAAAAGACTGCTTTCTGCTCAGGTCATGATCCTGGAGTCCCTGGATCGAGTCCCGCATCGGGCTCTCTGCTCGGCAGGGAGCCTGCTTCTCCCTCTGACCCTCCCCCCTCTCATGTGCTCTCTCTCTCTCATTCTCTCTGTCTCAAATAAATAAATAAAATCTTAAAAAAAAAAAAAAAAGACTGTCGCAAAAGGTAGAATGCAGAGGTGAGGTTGAGGGTGGTGATCCATTCAAATCAGACCTAGTTCATATAGTTTTGAGTGTTCTGTGAGTTTCTACGTGACTAGCTACCACAACGCCTACTTTACAGAAGCACTCAATAAATGGTCATTGGTGCAGTTGTTGTTGTTAATACTTTGTTCTAATTCTGAGGGCATGACGTACCATCCTGAAGAGTAGTGCTTCTTTGTTAATGGCTACACAAACCATTGGCAATTGGAAAAATCTTTCCCAGCCATCTGAAACTTTAAAAGTGACTTCTAAAGGTTAGCATCCAAAATACATAAAGAACTTACACATCTCAACACCAAAAACCCACAAGTAATACAATTAAAAAATGGGCAGAAAGACATAAACTGTCATTTCTCCAAAGAAGACATCCAGATGGCCAACAGACCCATGGAAAGATGCTCAACATCACTCATCATCAGGGAAATACAAATCAAAACCACAATGAGATATCACCTCACACCTGTCAGGATGGCTAAAATCACAAACACAAGAAACAACAAGTGTTGTTGGCGAGGATATGAAGAAAGAGAAACCCCCGTGCTCTGTTGGTAGGAATGAAAACCGGTGCAGCCACGGTGGAAAACAGTATGGAGGTTGCTCAAAAAAAGTAAAAATAGAATTACCATATGATCCAGTAATTCCATTACTGAATATATACCCAAAGAATACAAAATACTAATTTGAAAAGATATATGCCCCCCCATGTTTATTTCAGCGTTATTTACAATAGCCAAATTATGGAAGCAGCCCAAGTGTCCACTGACAGATAAATGTATAAAGTGGTATATATGTACCATGGACTATTGTTCAGCCATAAAAAAGAATGAGATCTTGCCACTTGCAACAATATGGGTGGATGTAGAGAGTATAATGTTCAATGAAATAAGTCAGTCAAAGAAAGACAAATACCATACAATTTACTCATATGTGGAATTTAAGAAACAAAAGAAATGAACAATTGAAAAAAGAGACAAACCAAAACACAGGTTCTAAACTATAGAGAACATACTGGGGGTTACCAGAGGAGATATGGGTGGGGGTGGGTGGGTGAAAGAGGCAAAGGGGATTAAGAGCACACTTATTGTGGCGAGCACTGAATAATGTATAGAATTGTCAAATCACTATATTGTACACCTGAAACTAATATAACACAGTAACTAGACTGCAATTAGATTTTTTTAAATGAGCTCTAAAAGTGGGAAGAAGAAAGATTTGTATCTATGTGTGCTAGATTGTAAATCTCTTGAGGAATTTTTCTCTCTCCAGTGTCTGTGCCTAGCATACAGCATGATGCATAGAATGACCTCAGTAAAAGTCACCATAGAGG